>NW_023494807.1:22806750-23019250 GCF_904425465.1 Colossoma macropomum
AATTTGCCAGCAAAGTTGGTAAAGATTCAACTGTTGACCTTAAAGCACATGAATTTCATACTACCAGCACTCACATGGACAGAGCCAGCCCTGCTACACTTTCTTTAATTCATTCACCATCCCATAGGAACCATTCAATTTTGCAAATCCTTCGATTTTCAAGCTAAAAACACAAAATGGTTAAGAAAGATGCAAGGGTTCTTATGAGGGATGAGTAAAGGCTCATTTAGCCAGACAGTGATAAACAGCATGCTAAGTGAGCTCTGAATGTCTATAAAAAGATACACAATTAGGTGTATTGATCATGTTTATATAGCAGTCGCTGAATGGAGTAATACACAGACACTAGTGGGTCACCCTATTAGTTCTATTAGATCAATGACAGGCAAAGGACAGAGGACATCCACCCAATCAGACATTACATTAAAACTACCTCTTTGTTTCTACACTCACTGTCCATTTTATTAGCTCCACTCACCATATAGGTGCACTCTGTAGTTCTACAATTACAGACTGTAGTCCAACTGTTTCTCTGCACACTCTGTTATCCCCCTTTCACCTTGTTCTTCAATGTTCAGGATCCCCAGAGGACCACCACAGAGCAGGTATTCTTTGGGTGGCGGATCATTCTCAGCACTGCAATGACACAGATGTGGTGGTGGTGTGTTAGTGTGTGTTGCGCTGCTATAAGTGGATCAGACACAGCAGTGCTGCTGGAGTTTTTACATTCTAAGACGAATAGGCCAAATGGAATAAAATGTTTTTACATTAACTTCAATCAAAGCTGAGATTTTTGTCCTTCTCCTGAAAAGTTACCATTTTAGAAATATGAGGTTTTGCACATATTTGACTTATACTCATAATTCATAAGATCTGTCACTCTAGATCCACAGTCTCTGTATTCATATTAAATAGCTATTGATTGTTTTTGGCATTTTAATGGCTGGCTTATATTCAATTACAGACATGAGAGGATTTGTATTATCAGCTCTCATGTTCATCACGTTGATGAATGACCATATACTCACGTGTGGCATTCCCCTAAGACAGTGATCTCATTAGGAGGAGACCAAAGTGGCAGAGAATGGGCCAGGGCCTTAAATATGACCTCATCAGAGCAGGGCTTAAGTAGATGAAAGAGGTCAGTGCCAAAGATGTTGCGCTGCCAAAACACTCTGCCTCCACAGGAGACGCCTTACTCATCATGAGTGGAGCGTGTTGAGGAACGGCTGTAGATGACATATGGAGGCTTATGCTTTTACTGGATGAGGCTGAGGACAAAGTTGGCTCTTATCTCCTGCTGTTGGTAAAACTGGGGAAAGTCTTTGCTTAACGTGTTTTAACCCCTCCTAGGTCGCCCACTGCATTTTATTTAGATATGTTTTAATATTCAAACAGTCAGAAAAGTTAAAATAGCATTTCTGATAAGCAATTTATTCTTTCTAATTTTATACATTCTCATATTTAAGAACTATGAGGTGTCTGAACTCGATACCTCTTAGGTTTACATTTGTGTTTTATTCAAGGGCCTAAAAAGGAAACAAAGTCTACCACAGCTATCTAAAGGCTATAACACACTGGACAAGAAGCTTTACCAGCGTAAAGTTCAAAGTGAGCGGGGGGTATTAATGAGTATCAACAATGCAATGCAACACATTTTGGAGCAGCATACGATGCCTTCTAGACTTTTTCAGGGCTGCCCATGCTTGTTTTAACATGACAACAGCAAGAAACATTCTGCACATGTAAACTCAGAGTGCGGGTGCTAGACTGGTCTGACTGCAGTCGCAGAACTGCCTCCCACTGAAAACAAAGGCCCTGTATAGTTGCACAGAAAGGTGATGTAACACAGTGGTAAACTTGCTCCTGTCCCAACTTTTTTTGGAACGTGTAGCAGGCATTAGCATATATTCAGGGTACGGCACCAAATATTCCATTTTTGTATCATTTTTAATTTCACATATCTTTTTTGGAACCGGATTCGTACAAGGTTTTGTTCCGAGAGCAATGATACGTTAGACGTGTATATAGTGTTGTAGGCCAGTGGGTTTATACAGTATAACATACACCCACTGTGCTTGAGCACTTGGTGAAATGCATGTATGACAATACATCCTGCTGACAATGAACTGTCAGTTCAATCTAGGCCTACTGTCAGTAACACTTGGCAAACACTATGGAAATGTTTACTGAAGTCTATTTTGTGGAAAGCAGCTCTGACAAAACAGTGGGCCAGTTTTGGATGCAGCATCCACCTTGCAGTGCTAAGATGTGTCAGCCTTTGAGTTTTTCACTTTTTTCCCCTGGAACACCACCATACTCAATTCAGACACATAATAGTGGCCTGCCAGTTTTCATTTTTGCTCAAATGTTCTAGCAGCAATGTCTGCTTTCACGAGAACTTATGTGAAAGCAGCTGCCACCTTCTTCAAACAATGATTCAAGGCTGTGATTCTCCATCCTGCAAACCAAACTGCACTTATTGTGCCAGAAAATGACTACACGTCCTGCACGGCCCGTACATAAACTGTTAATACAAATGTGAAACCAACTGATTATTGTTGTGTGAAAAATGTGTTTAAGGTGGGGTCAGATTTTACGTCCAAACACTTTTAGCAGCTGTTAATAAAATATATGCCCTGACAAAATAATAAGTCTCTGTTGTTGCCCCAGGCTCTGTGAACAGAAGGAACAGCAGAAGATGTGGAGCACTAATATCCAAACAATGACAAGGACACGTATTTACTTGCCTCATTCATGTTGCACTTGCACCAAAGTCTAAAAGTCTATCCACTCAGTGGTAATCTTTGCAGCCACATTTAGTTTTGAAGAACCTTTTTAAGGTTTACAGAATCTGCGCATAATGTAAAGGTTCTAGGAAAAACTCTTGGTAAAGAAATTTCAGGTTCTTCACTCACACATCTATTTGAGTGTTCTTTAGGGAACTAAAAATGGTTGTGTTTGGGGCGACTGGCTCTCTTTACTGATGGGCATAATGATGTCACCATGATGACTGTTACAAGCTACTGGCTTACACTGCCCAAATCAAGAAAAAGACAGAAAAAAACAGAAATTGAAAGAATTGATAGGTAAGAAAAGAATATGATCGACCTAGAGCAAAGGCAAACGTGAACACTGGTTTGGGTTTTTAACCAGTTAATGTAGCTAAGTAGATAAAATTAACATTAGCTGGTTAACCGGCTAATGTAGCTGACCACAAACTATGTCAGCTAGCATAACCTGTTGTGGTAGCTAAAAAAATGCTAGAGATAATAACCTATCTGATGCTACTAGAGTGAGCTTTAGGTTCTGGAGGACAAGTGTAATCTTAGCTAGCTTTGGTGTTATCTAAATAGCTATGCTATCATCAGTTTCATCATTTGTTGATCAGCGATTACAACTAAGCTAGCGATAGCATTCCGGCATTCTAGCCCAAGCCCTGCACTGGATGAATCTTTGAAGGGAGCATTGAAAGGAGTTCCAAAACAGCTAGCTTCAGCTAATGTCTGTCAAAGATGATGAGTATGACTAGGTTTAAAGGAGAAAAGGACTAAGCCATCAGAGCAGACAGCTATAATTTTTAGTGGAAGAGAACTGAGGTAATTTTCAGTGCAGTCATTATTTTTAATAATGACAAATATTCTCAGTTGAGACATGCTGGGATGTGAAGCAGAATCAGAGCTAACAGGTCAGGAGGAGCTTTGAACGTGGACGGCCTGAGAATGACTCAATGCATTAATCAAGCACACGGTTCATCACAATGCATGTCATCCAATTAACTAGGAAATAAATCACCCTGTAACTTAAAACAGAGCTGGAGCTCTGAGCATGTGTGTATGTGTGTGCGTGCTTCAGTAGTTCTTGCTGCTAATGGCATCCGGCAGTAGTGCAACACGCTAAAACAGTGTAACACAGTGTACTAATAAGCTTGATCAATGCATAACTGTAGCGATGAGACCCACTTGCTTCACCTTGTTTTCCTCTTTAGTCACATGGCAGCACATGAAAGGCTCAAACAGGTCTTAACGAGCACAAACAAATGCTCCATAACCACCGGCTAATGACTGGGACTGTATTGCAGCACCTCTACTAATGGCACTGCAACGCTCTGTGGCACAATCCAGCCATACTGTGACTTCAACACCAACAGGGCTGGCAGGCCACACCATCAATAACACCCACTTTAAGGACAGCTGGGCAAGTTATCATGAATATTTAATGCGGCACTAATCAAATGCCACTTACTCTCATGGGGGAAATACGTAACACGGTATTATTATCTTCACAAAGATGGTCCATCGAGGTAGAGGGCTCTCAGTCCTGATATGCAAATGAATACAAAGGGTTAGGGGTATAATCAGATGCTTTGTTACTCTGAGTGGTTAGGCTGGTGTCACTGCTTCAGTAAAGCACTAGCAACTGACATGTGAACCTAAACCTCTGATGTTGTAAAGCAATAAAACATTTGCATATTTTTCCTCTAAAGTAAGCTAAATAAATCTTGAGGCCTGAATTTTGTCCATTTTTATAGATGAAGTGTATGTCATACGGTATCAGAAACCAAATAACAACTTAACACCATTGGGGCAAGTGTGTAACAAACCACCGAAGTCATGTTGTCATTCTGTAGTTGGCGCCATGTTCTTATGGCCATTTAAAGGAACCTGAAAAATGAATGGAGTTTTTCTAAAATTGCCTCTATCGCATTTTACAGTTAATCAAAAATGTTCCAAAGCTAAAACATTTTGTCCTGTGAACATTTTCTCTCAAATATCACTGGGTCCTCTAAATTACAAGGTTATCAAAGAGTCAAAATATGAATATTGCTACATGTCAGCTAATGCTGCTGTACACCAAATTGATGTCATTACACTGGCAGCCTCCTTAAAAACCCATGTAAACCAGCATGCTTTGCCAGTGTGGTAGCCCTACAAGCTGACCTGCACTCAGGCTACACTGCTTAACATAACTAGACTGAAAGTGATTTTCACTTCTTTTAATACTCTTAAAGGCATCCTTGAAGAAGGCTGACAAACCACAAAGTGATACAACCGTCATCGAGTGGTCTTACCAAACTTCTTATATCATAAGCACAGTATTGTAACTCGTTTTGTTAAACGTTTTGTGTTTTTAATGGTTATTCTATGCAGACTCGGCTTAACATCACTACTTATCCTTTGATAAGCTAATTTAGGTTATAAAAATATCCTAATTATTCTTTTAATGCTGGTGCTATTTTCTGAAGTTTTCATCGTAATAATATTGCTACAATTGTTAAAATTTCCTACTATAGTGTATATTTATAGACAGCTCCCTACATAAAACCTCTTGGAAAAATCACCTTAACAAAAACATACTACCAGCATTAAATATATATAAAATATATTAAATATATTCTACCTTAAATGGTGCAACAGTTATTGTAACATCTCAGGCACCAGAATATAAGTGCTGCACCATTTAAGTTGGAACATAAAAATTCAAACAAGAAGCTGGCAAATAAGAAGCCAACTTCAGCTTCATAGTTTTAATGCTGGTAATATATTTTTGTTAAGGTGATTTTACCAAGAGGTTTTATGTAGGGAGCTGTCTACAAATATACACTATAGTAGGACATTTTAATAATTGTAGCAATATTAGTATGATGAAAACTTCA
Organism: Colossoma macropomum; assembly: GCF_904425465.1. Classification (NCBI taxonomy): domain Eukaryota; kingdom Metazoa; phylum Chordata; class Actinopteri; order Characiformes; family Serrasalmidae; genus Colossoma; species Colossoma macropomum. The sequence goes on from NW_023494807.1 coordinate 22,812,407, forward strand.
TTTATTTTGCCCATAGAGAAATCAAGCTTAGACCCTGAGTTCTGAATATGGGCGTAACACAAACTACGTCGCACAACTTCAGTGGTCTATGCTTTAGTCATACAGTTTACTTAAAGCTAACAGGTAGATTAACTTCCAATGCTTGTTAGCTACATTAGCCTAATAGCTCCAGTGCAAAACTAAAGATGCAAACTTCAGACACTAAACATGTGATTTCCGTCGAACTGTGGGTGGGTGGGTGAACATTTTAAGAATATTTTTGAGACAATGGTTTTTGTCTTTGACTGTCCTTGTCAGTGAAAATGCCAGTGCCTTCAATTACAAGTTCTCCAAAGTGATCAAAGTGAAGATGTATGTATGTGTATGCGTGTCTGCAAACTATATGCCAGTGGGTGAAAACTGTACTGTACAAAACAGCCAAGTGGCCTGGTTTGAAATGACTTCATGAAAGGAATTCAGGTCTGCTGCTCTTGGCAGATAATTCTCCTCCAAACTCACTTTATAAAAGTGCTCCAGTCAATGAGGACATCTTAGCTTTGTAGTTAAAGGCAGCTGCTTTTTACTAACACTGGCACTTCTAAACATGAACTACCTAGCATGCAGTTGGTTTTATGAGTTTATCCCATTGACATGACTATGCCTTCAGTTCGGGCCACAAATGTCAAAATCAATAATGTTAATTTCTGCTAGCACTCCTATGGGACTCTAGGAGTATGTTATTACTAAGCAAAAGGCAATTCATGTGAATATGTTTTATTTGTTCTAGGTTTAAAGACATGCAAAATGCATTCCACGTTTTAACATATATTTTATGCATATACATGCATATACATGCACATAGCAGTTTTAACCGTGACTCAGTAAAGAGTCCTGGCATAGAGCTGCTGCCACTTTCTAACAACTAACTGAAAACTTGTCATACTATGGCTGGTATTAGCAAGTCAGCGATGTATCCAGGACTTCCAGAAGGCCTTAAGTGACATCTTTTCTTTACTAAATTGATCCCACCCATTGGAAATGAAAATGTGATTAGTTGACTCTTCTGTCAGCTCCTGTTATTGTAGCAGTTAATGTAATATGTAAGGCCTTCACTTCAGCTCCTGAAGTCCTAACCAACGGGAGAGCTGTCTTAGGATAACACTTAGAAAAAGTCCTGATTGGATCATTTTCCCTTGGGTTTTTCTTTTGTTTCCAACCAAAATTTCACAAAGAAATGAGTATTACTGCAATAAGTCATAGTTTACATACAAAAAGCATGGCAAATATATTAAATAAAAATTAACTTTGGCCCTATAATTAGGAGATCATGAGTTCAGTCCCCAACGATGACATAGCCATCCGTAGCCAGGAATCCAAAATAGCATAACTGGCCTCACTCTCTCCCATCATCACTCAGAGTGATGCTTGCCATCGTAGGCATCTGTTGCTAAGATAACATTATTGGCACTTAGCGTTATCCTTCAAGTGTGTTCAGCTGTCCAATGATGTAGCATTAGCAGCAATTTGAAAACATGTGGTGTCTGACTTCACATGTCTCGGAGGAAGCGTGAACAAGCCTTTATCCTCCAGCTTGGAGGCATCACGTGAATGGGGGAAACCTAGATATCAGACGGAATTTGCAATGACTACATTGGGGAGAAAATTGGGTAAAAATAAAAAAAAGAAAAATGAACTAAAAATTACAGACATGCAAATTGTTTTATTTCACAGAAATCATTAGTCCTTCTCGGAGAGCCTAGAAGACTCTGAAGGTTCTCTTCTGGTTTATACTGTACAATCACAGTGTTTGCCTGACTAAAGGGGTGGCTATGTATGCTGCTTCAAATCTAATGGACACTTTAAAGCATTTATCAGTCTATGCACTTCTGGTGTTTTTTTTATGCAAATCCATCATATTGTAAATGAAGGTGCAGTAGAAGCTGTGCGTGATGTGTTTGGCTCACTCAACAAAAATGCACAAAGAGCCACTTTAATAGAAGTCATGTTTTCAGGTTAGCCTGAAACACAGCAAAATGTATGGGCACAAAGGAGCCACCCATGTGTGTGTGTGTGAATATATCAGTGTGTCTGTGTACTTGATGAACAGTACAGTTTTGGGGTCTGTCCCACTTTCTGGCCCTGTGCTGGCCCCTAGCCAAGCAGAAAATTGCTTTCCCTCTCTCTCCCTTCACAGGAAGGTAAAGCAACAGCCTGGGGGTGGCAAAGTGTGGGGAAGAACTGACCTGCAGGGTCAAAGGTCACAAGCTACTGTACAAACCAAAATAAACAACTATAGTGATTTTTGGAAGTGTACAGCAGAGAGAAAAACACAGAGACAGCAAATACTGAGAAGCACAGGCACAGTTTCCACTGGAGAGAGGGGGACTTTTACAGTTAGCTAGAAGTCTAGGGAAGGAAGAATAGTATAGGCCTACAGGTGTCGTAATCCAGATAACAGAACAGAATTATGACATGCCCGACGGACAAAAATCCATCTGAAGCAGAACAACGTCAATTATATATGGATTAGAGGTCGGCTACTTGATCGTCAGGACCCCGCAACATCTCGCTTGATTTTGTTTTCTTATGACTGATTCTGTGGTAGATTTGTGTGTTATTTTATTACAACTACATACAATTTGCAAACTCTTACTCTCGCTCTTTCTCTCTTTCTCTCTAATACAGCATGTGTGCAACAAAGTCTAGCTAATGGTTTTGGTAACCTGGGATGAAATAGAAAGAAAGCTCACTAAAGAAGAACTATAGTCTTCACTGTGGAAACATTATGACCTGGTCGCTACATTAGATAAAAAGCACATTAGTCACATACAGTGTAGAGGTGCTGACAGTATTTTGAGCTTTTATAGTAATTTTACCATTGATGCAGTCATTCAGGTTTCAAATTCAGCAGTACCTGTCGGGTCTCAGGTCTGAAAGTTGTGGGTCTGGGTTAAGTTCGGGTTCATGTCCGTGCAGAGCTATAATATGGATCAATGGGCTACACCCATTTCCTTGGTAATCCAGTTCTGAGCAGAAACTTTGTTTAAAAGTGGCTTAAGTGTGTTTAAAATACTGAATATTATTTCTCACATCGAAAGTGAAGAAAGGAGATGAAACATTTGGTAAGAGAATAATCCATTCTGCTGGAACTAACTTCAATGATGTTACAGTGTTTTAGCTATGTCTTAGCGGATAAATAGGGAGAAAGTGGGTAAACGTAGCTAACATTAGCAGTCATTAAGGTTACCCACCGCCAGTAGTAGTAACCTAGCTCGTATGGCTAAGATAAGCTCGTATAGCTAACTAACATTCATTATAAAAATTAATGCTGTGTATACTGTATACTTTGTTAGAACCCCTTCTGCCTTGTCCTTCAGTGGTCAGGACTCCCATGGACCCTCACAGAGCAGGTACTATTTGGGTGGTGGATCATTCTCAGCACTGTAGTAACACTGATGTGGTGGTGGTGTGTTAGAGTGTGTTGCGCTGGTCTGAGTGGATCAGACACAGCAGTGCTGCTGGAGTTTTTAAACACCTCAATGTCACTGCTGCACTGAGAACAGTCCACCAACCAAAAATATCCAGCCAACAGCATCCTGATGAAGGACTAGAGGATGACCAACACAAACTGTCCAGCAGCAGATGAGCTATCGTCTCACTGCTGTGTCTGATCCACTCGTACCAGCACAACACACACTAACACACCACCACCATGTCAGTGTTACTGCAGTACTGAGAATGATACATGTTATCATTTGAAAAAAAGTGAGCTTATATATATATATAACTCTAATCAATAATCTGTTAGCAATAAGGGATAAAGGACAGGGCTGATGACAAACAATTCATACAATTCATACCCCACAAAGACAACTGTGCCGAGATAAAACAACAGACAGCTGCAGCTTTCTTGATATGCTGCAAATAAAAAATAGTAGGTGATGGAAATGGCAGTTATCAATGGTATTTTACAAAGGTCAGCAAAACTCTTCCTGGCTTGAACTTCAGCTAAAATATAAGATATACAGAATTATAAGAAACTAGATAATATTGGTAAACTATCTGTATGTTATGACCACTGATGAAATTCTGCTTTGAAATGTGTTAAACATAACTTTTTTATTTGATACAGCAAAACTTATATCTTAGGTTTTTAACAGGAAATTACATTAAAGCTTTAGCTGCATTAAGTCAACTTACTGAAAATGAGCTGATTTTTTTAAGCTTGCAAAACTTAATGTAAAAAGAAACCCAGCTATCATGTCACCAGTTGTCATTCAAGCGCCAAAAAGAGAGATCAAGCGTCTGAAACCTACTATCAAAATGCACATACCCATATAATATCAGGAGGACTGGCTGCCTTCTGGCATTTGCTGGATGTAGTTGTTGATTTTGCTCTTGTAGCTTTAGTGCTTTTCACTCTAGGGACAAAGTATAGACCCCCCAAGGCCACTGAGGGGGCTTCCTGGGGAAGCTTTGTTGAAATTCATGTCTCTCTCTCTCTCTCTCAAAGCATGTACTTTATTCTATTATTCCAAATAGCACATCATGACAGCGGTGGCATTTGGCCCAATCAATCAGTGTGTTCTAGAGTGAAGCCTGTCGCACGCAGCTCGCTGCTCAATATGCAACAAATGACCTCATTGCTTACTTTCCGTAACCACACTGAATCAATTGTCCCTGTGCAAACTCCTTCATTCACAGTGTGTGTGGACGTGTGTGGGTGTGTATTTAAATGGGGCCAAACCAACAGCATCGAATGACGCCAATGAAGTAAGTAGGTAACATGCATCAGCGGAGAAGGACACAGCTTGTTAATTAGATCCATCAGAAGTAACAAGGTCAGCCCAGACCGCGTATGTGTGTGTGTGTGGGGGGGGCAGAGGGGTCAAACCATTGTGTGCAAATATAAAGCAATAGCCAAATTTGTGTGCAAATGCAAAACATGAATTTCTTTGCCAAAAGCAGAAAGAAAGCAAGGAGAAGGAGAGAGAGAGAGAGAGAGAGAGAGAGAGAGAAAGAGAGAGAGAGAGAGCAGGGCCACATAAAGTTTGCCCCCAAGGGCATTTGGTCCACCAGAAAACTGCCCTAATGCCCTGTCCCTTCCTCATAGGAAAGAAAAATAGAAGAACAGATCTCCTTAGTATCTAAGGCCCCCGTTCACACTTGGCCTGGGTGATCCAATCAAAAGTGGACAGTGTCAAGCGCAGATGTGAACGGCGTACAATTTGGAGATGAACTGCAAAAAACTGTATCTTGTAAACTAAAATGATCTTAAATACGGTTGATAAATCTAATATTTCTTATGTTGAGATTAAGCTTAATACAAGATTGTCTGGCTTATTTGTAGACATTTTATACATTTTTTAAGTAATTTTATTAAGTGAAATTATCTCACTATACTGGCAGATAATTTTGCTTGTTTTAAGAAATGTGCTTTAAGCCAGCAACTATCTATCAGTATAGTGAGATCATTTTACTGAACAAAATTAAATAATTGACTTTAATTTACTTAACACAAGTAAATAATGTCTAGAAATAAGCTAGACAATCTTATAATAAGTGCACAACCATTGACTAGATATATATCGACTAGATTTTAAGATCATTTCACTTCATAATATACCATTTTTTGCAGGGTACATTGTTATCCAATCACTCAAACCACCTTGGGAGGCGGTTAGGGACGTATATGACCACGTAACATTAGTGGTGTGCAAGCTAAAGCATCTGAAGAGAATTCGACAGCATTAAATGACCACCTTAATCAGCTGCGTCATAATGGCAAAGACGACGACAGCTGCGTAGCAGAATTTTTCATATCCTGTACCATTGGTCTATGTCACGTTATCAGTTCATGTGGTGCAAACATTTATAGCAGCACTTTCATTTATACAAACATGGACTGGCGGTGCATTTTCATCTGACACCGAGACTGACACGGTAAACAGGAGTGGTACCCTTCCTCCAGTCCCAAAATCCAATCACTGGAGACACATTCGAGATACATAGAAATGGCAGGTGTAAAGAGCTACATGTCTCACTGTCCACTTAAGACCAGATCACTCAAGATGGATGTTAAAACCAAGCACGAACAGGGCCTCAGTAGTTTTTCTACACCAGTGTTTTCCAGTCCCTGGTCCTGAGGCACACTGCCCTGAACATGTCAGTGTTTTTCCCTGCCCCCAGCACACCGGATCCAACTAATCAGCTCATTAACAACCCCTTACTGAGTTGAAGTGGGTATGTTAAAGCAGCACTAACTAAAATGAGCAGGGCTGTGTGCCTCCAGGCGAGGGTTGGGACTCACTTTTACATGACAATTTGCCAAAGTCTCCTTTAGAAGAATACAGACATACAGGCAAAAGTCTGTTTTTTGTCTAATGCTACTTCTCCTAAGGAATTTTAGGAAAATCCCTGTTAAGTCTCCTGAGCCATCAAAGAGCAGCACTGGAGCAACCACGTTTTCCTCTCACCTCTCCAAATGAGAGAATAAATGTATTTTTTTAGTTTTAGTAACAAAACATTTAGGGCATCGCATGGTCTAAGCCACATCGATAGACCACACTGTAATGTCAGTGGAGTTTCATATCCTATTTAGTCCAGGCCTAGGTTTAATCTTGGCCTGGGAAACTGGCCAAAAGTGTAATGTCACATAATAATTTAAAGCTATGACCCTTGATGCCACACATTGTCTGCAATGCAGGTGCAACAATCTATACACTCACTTGTCACAATATTAGGTTCATTCACACAGTATCTAGAGCCATTGTCCATTTTATCAGCTCGACTTCATATAGGAGCACTTTGTAGTTCTATAATAACAGACTGTAGTCCTCTGCATACTGTGTCAGCCTTTCTTTAACCTGTTTTTCAAAGGTCAGTGGCCAGTTGCACCAGCTGTGTGTAACATTCAGCTAGTTGTAACGTAAGTGTAACGTAACTAAGTTCAGGTTTATGCATTACTAAATCAGAACGGGTTGAACCACACAAACTAGTTTTAACGTTGAGCTTAGCAGTTACTAAATATTTACACTTCCCCTTGAGCAGGTGTAAGTTTTGGGGAAGCCACCTGAAACCACATAGAAAGCACAAAAAAGACCAAAAACATGACTTTTTTAACAAAGCCAAAAACTCTAAACGCTATACACTGCGATTTTACTTACAGCTCTCATCATCACCCTGGTTTTAACACCGAGCATGAAGCTGAATACCCACAACTCCAGCTCAGTGAGACTCAGCAGCTGCCCAAACGGCTAAACTGAGGCTGCCATTGTGTCGGTTATCCAGAAATTGTCATTTAAAAAGCTGCATATTTGGTTTTCTCAGGGAAATATTAAAGAATAAACAGACAGCGGCTGTAGATAATTAGTTTTATTCAGTTTAACTTGTGCACATCGTCCTCTTCTATGCTGGATATTTTTCCACTGAAAAAGTCAGAGCAGCTGCCGTCACGTTTCAAAGGTGCAACCAAATTTAATAAAAGGATAGTTTGAAACTAACTAGTGTAGCTAAAGACTTAGTAAAGACTTCACGCCCAAACTGAAGTATAAACTTACGCAAACCTGGTGCAACCCAGTCCAGGACCCCAAAGGAATGCTGATCACACACAGCAGCAAATCTGCTTCAGTGTCACTGCTGGACTGAGAATAGTCCACCAACCAAAAATATCCAGCCAACAGCGTCCTGTAGGCTGCGTCCTTTGACCGCTGGCGAAGGACTAGAGGATGACCAACACAAATTGTACAGTAACAGATGAGTTCATTTCTTTTGACTTTTTGACTACGCATCTACAAGGTGGGCCAACAAGGTAGGTATGTAGAGTAGAGTGGACAGTACGTGGACACAGTGTTTAACTAACTCCAGCAGCACTGCTGTGTCTGATCCAATCGTACCAGCACAACACACATTAACACACCACCACCACGTCAGTGTCACTGCAGTGCTGAGAATCATCCACCTGCTCTCTGTAGGGGTCCTGTGGGCATCCTGACATTGATGAACAGGGTAAACATAGGCTAACAAAGTATAGAAAGAAACTATACAGACTACAGTCTGTAATGGCTGAACTACAAAGTGCTCCTGTATGGTAAGGGAAGCTGATAAAATGGACAGTGACTGTAGATACTACGTTGGTGAACCTAATAACGTGGCCAGTGAGTGTATATATTGCTGCATCTGCATTGCAGACAAGGTCATAGATTTGAATTATTTTATAACGTTATACTATGGGCCGATTTCCCAGACCAAGATTAAGCCTAAGCTTGGACTAAATAGGATTTTTAAAGGTGAAACATTGATAGTACAATGTGGTCTATCGATGGGGCCTAATCTTTTACAAGCTAGTCTATCCGAAATGTCATTTAGAGATCACTGGTGTGAAAAGACATCCTTTCACTGAATTTAAAAGCAAGGCTGTGTGCCTCGTCGATAAACGTGAACTTGACCCAAGTGTCTCCATGGAGACATGCGAAATCACAAGCCTAAGAAATTACAACCCACCAACCTTCTTTATTCGTATACTGTTTTGCCTTTTCGGCCCTGCCCAACCTTCAAAATTACACTTCGCAGCACTGCACAAGACAAAAAGTTTAGGCACCCCTGAGAAAGAGAGAGAGCGAGTGGGAGAGAGCAAGAGAGATAAAGAAAGTGACTGAACCTCACGGCGGTCTTCTCCATTGCATCCGGTCCATCTGCGGGTGGAAAATCCTCGGCCAGTATTTCCTCAGGGCTGCGGGGGTCATCAAGGATGCTCTTCTGACCCCTGACCTTTTCCTTGACGCCCATTCCAGCAGTGATGGAGTTCCACAGTGCATTCTGGGATTTGGAACCTTTGAAAGAAGACAGTACATCCAAAACCCTTCTAGCAACTGTGAGTTTTTCTCAAATGTTCATTTGTTTAGCACTCTAATGACTCAAGTGAAGATTTGTGCTTGTTTTGCGCCGTAAGTTACTGAAAAGTAAGGTAAAATGTCTAAGTAAGACTAATGAAGGTCAATTATTCATATAATAAACTAAATAATTATACCCTTAGTGCTTTTTAAGGCAGAGGCGTATCAGAGGAAAAAGATGTTTTGCTTTCATAGGCTAAGATTTAGGATTTCATTGCAATGTCTTTTAAAGTCAACATGAACTGAAAATCATAATGCATTTTTCTTCCTTAATGCGAAGTATTTCCAAGTGCAACGGGACACTCAAGGGGGAAATAACTGTGGGTGGGACATGAATTTATTCTTCAGGATTTGACTAGATCAGGAAAAGCATGTTCTGGAATGAACACAGAGTCAGGCCCAATCCCATTCCACCCCTTTGCCCCTACCACTTAGCCCTTACCCCTCTGTTTTGGGCGTTTATGCCCAGGGGGTAGGGTGTCCCGATTTTTGTTGAGATAGAAAGGTAGGGTGAAGTGTTAGGGCTACATGGCTCTCCAAATGGAGCTTTTTCAGAGGCACACTCCAAACGGAGTGTTAATGGAAACAAAAAAAAAGAAAAATTGGCAAGATGGCGGCGCAAGCGACCAAAGAAAACCACAAATTTGAGTATTTTTTCAGTTAAAAATTACAATAACCATTGGATTGTCTTAGTTTAATGTCGTTTCAATGTATTATGATCCTTTACCTCATAACAAGCGTAAACAAATCGCTAATAGTATGCTAACGTCTCAGTAGCTAGCTAGCCAAATGTCCCGTTCCACCTTAAATAGTCCAGCAGTACTGATGGCTTAAGTGCCAGAATGTAACTGCTGCTCCATTAAAGGTGAAACAGGAAAGTTTTAACAAGAAGCTGGTGAATAGCTGACTTCAGCTTCATATCACTGAAGAATTAGCGGTGGGCGATAATAAATAATTGTCCCCCTTCTTTGAAGGCATATGATGTGCTAAATGTAACTAAAACCCAGCAGTGAGGAGCTGAACTTTACCCTCCTCTGCTATCACTGCAGACTGCCAGAGTCACCTACAGAGCACCGCTAGTAGCCTGTTAATAAAGTAATGAACTTTTGTGTTTAAGGGTCGTCCCATTCCGTAGAGGAAGATTTTAAGCACTACCCCTTAAAATTCATTTCCAAGGTGACTCCCGAAAACAAGAGGTAGGGGTAAAAATAAGAAATGGGATTGGGCCTCAGACAATCAGCAGGATTTGTCTGTTTTACATAAAAGCTAAAGAAAAATAATAAATAAAAATAAGTAGATTTTGTCAAAAAATGAAGTACAACAATATTCTGATGTGTTTTTACTGTAGTTTCTAAAATATGATTCATCAATTGCTGCAAAGCTTGATTTAAATATGTATTTTTCTTCTTACTTTTTAAGACATGGATGAGGTGATGTGCCACTTAGCAGGCTAGCCTGTGAGCATGAACATTGTTCTCACGTTTCTTACCCTTTCACTGCAAAAGCAGGAGAAAAAGACTTGAGGAAAAAAGAAGTCACATAAAATAAATATGTGTATACCCAACATTTGAGCAAGATATGGACTGTACACTGTTAGAAATAAAGGTGCTGTGCAGGCACAGTTTTTCGTTCATCAAGGCACAAACAACGTAAATGTTCCCTCAAAGGTACAGCAGTGGTTTTAAGGTCCAATTGTGCACCTTTAAGTTATAAAGTAAGTTTTTCCAGGTGAAAAGTATGCATTTGTATCTTTTCATAGCCTAATGTTTTTAAACAGAACAATAAAATAAAAAGCCTGGAGACGAGACGGGGTGTGTGGAGTCCAACTGTACAACTTGGAAAATAGTATTTCAATGGAATACAGTTACGTTCCCTGACTAAAGGTACTGAGATGTACCCTTGAGGGAACCACCCCAGTGACAAGAGGTGGGACTGCGCCAGTGACAGTTTCATACCTTTATTTCTAAAAGTGTGTGTGTGTGTGTGGTGTGTGTGTGTGTGTGTGAGTGTGTGAGTGTGTGTGTGTGCACCCCCTCACAGCCTCTCAGCACAGCAGAAAACTAGAAAACTATTCTGCCAAATATCTCACTCCTGTTAACATGCACACAGGTTTTCAGCGTAAACAAACTGAAATAACTCACAACTGATTATAAGATAAGATAACTTTGTTGTCCACTAAATTTGCATAAAATGGAAATTTGTCTTTGGCAATCTGGCACATAAATACTTAAAAAATAAATATTTAAAAAACCTACAGCAACTATGCATATGAACTATGTAGGAGGGTTATTTATTATGTCCTTATTCATAAAGGTCACAGCAGAGCTGTGATCTTCTGCAGCAGCTGGAATGATAAAAGAAGCGCATGAGCAGCGACCTTGTAGATCTGGGTTGCCTTTTTGGTTATGGATTGGATGTATAAGTTCTGGGGTGACAGTTTGTCTCCAGTTACTTTACAACCAGCCCAAAAACTGACAGTGAGAACATAAAGAGAGCAGAAGAAAGGAGGTCGTCTGCTGACATACATGTTCGTGCAGCCGGGAGCAGAGGTGATAATGGGTGTTTTTGCTTGATGATTGGTCAGGGTGATGGGTTATGCTAAGATGCAATCGTAGAATCGCTGGAGCACAGGGACGCAACCAAATCTCAGACGGCATTTAGAGGCATGCAAAACTCACTACAGTTGACAGATAATCAAGAATTTTGCCCTTTGAATAATATGAAACAATGGACTGCGCTTAATGAGACCATGGACATGAAAATTTTACAATTTAACAAGGTAAACAAGGTCCATTTTGATTTCAGGTTGACTTTAAGATGACAGTTGGCCTGTTGACAACCAAAGCTAACTTGCTTACTGATTGTCTGTAAACTTTACAATGTACAAACCTTGACATTCTGTAGATCTGCGATCTGCTAAGAAAGGTCATACAGGATTGTTTTAATCAGACATTAATCTTTACTGAAACTGCCTGTAAGAAGTCTGTAAAAAAAAACAGTGAACAGTTTGTACCCTCACACTGTGTTTTAGGAACACTGGCCACAAAAATAGTGCCTAAATGCTGCGCTGCCCCCATCTAGTGGTGAGACGCAGTCATTACAGCATTTGTGTTTTTGTAGCTCTGCCAATTCCCTCCTAAATCTATATTAAGCGTATTTACTGAGATTATACTAAGTGATCAAACAAGCAGTGCTTTGAACTTGGCAAGCTCATTGGCTTGGTCCACAATCTCTGCTGACCCTGCACCTTTTTTAACAGGGTGTGAGAGGAGAAATGATCGCATTCAGATAGCAGTGCTATTTGCGGCTCCTGTTTGTTTTGCCTTTGTTGGTGACGGTGGTGGTGGTGGTGCCTTTTTTCCATTTTCTCAAGGGAAAACACTTACGTGCAAACGTTGCCAGTGGCCTGCTGTTGCTTTCTCCATCTTCATTAGCCACTGGAGAGAGAGAGAGAGGGAGAGAGAAGAAATAGAAACAGCCTGAGTAAAGAGATGTAAGAGTGTTTGTGTGTGAAAGTGTTTTACGACTATTAAAACAGGCCTCACAGCTTCAAAGCTTTGCGTTCCCTAAAGGGAAATCAATAAAATGGCATGCATGAAAGCATCACAACATTTTGCTTTGAAAAAAACCCACCACACAAACACATCATACAAGGGGGTGTTCAGCCCACAAGCCTCTTTATGCAATCACACTGACCAGGGGTGCCTAAACTTTTTGTCTTAGACAGCCAAAGTGCAATAGACCAAAAGATAAAACAACACACAAATCAAGAAGGCTGAAAACTTTCAAACTGAGTTTTTAAAAATTTACACTATATTTGTTACAAAATTACTTCACATAGATATACATTCATAAATGGCGTGTGGAAGAAATTATTTCACATAGACACACATTCATAAGAGGAGTGTGGAAGGTATTCTTTCACATCGACACATTCATTAAAGGAGTGTGGAAGGTATTATTTCACATAGACACATTCATAAGAGGAGTGTGGAAGGTATTCTTTCACATAGACACATTCATAAGAGGAGTGTGAAAGGAATCATTTCACATAGACATACATTCATAAAAGGAGTGTAGAAGGTATAAAGTGTGGTATACTAATATGTCTATAATGTAGACTAGTATAATAATGGTATCTTTGAGCTTACAGTGACACTATTCAATTGGTTTTCAAGTTTCTTTAAGAACTATCACAACACATTACAAGTTTTAAAAACGTGAACCAATCAGAATGATCTGGCCACAGAATCCTTCTAACAGAGGAAACATGTGCGATGCCTACACTGCTGATGACTAATCACTGATAAATCATCACTGATAAAACACTGATGATTTATCAGTGATTCTCAACCCGGTGCTTGTGAGATCAGAGGGTGTCAGAGGGGGGGCGTTGAGAAAAGGTCTATATATCAGATACATATTTTTGAGGATTATTTTTCATAAAATCTTTCCACCCTCCCACAGTAATAATATTTGGGTGGAACCTCCTCTGCTGCTCTGCATATGAGGAGCCGCAGCATTCAGTTAAGTTGTGTTTTCCAAGATCACTATAGTCCGTGCACCATGACATCATGACTGGTTGAAGTTGAGTTGAAGCATAACAAGTGTCTAACAGGTAGCAGCTGAGAAGCAGCAAAACTGTGTATCAGCACTGTGTGATTATTAGCTTACTGCTGTACAAGATAGAAAAACCCTTGCATTATGTGCAGGGTGGGAAATATACGTGCCCACACGTTCATTTAATTTGGTATAAAATAGTTCAAGTACTTTTTAAACTGCTTTTTAAAGCAATACCTACAGCAACTTCAGACTATGCTGGACAATATGCAATAAATACTTCATAAGTAATAACAGTATATAATGTATACATGTATATCATAATTGCATATAATATATATAAAGTACATATACACAGTGTGCGTGTATATGTGCTTATACACATACACACACACACTACATGAACAAAAGTATTGGGACACCTACACATTACACCTACAGGAACCTTTATGACATCCCATTTTAAATCCATAATATGGAGTTGGTCCCCTCTTTGCAGCTATAACAACTTCCACTCTTCTGGGAAGCTTTCTACAAGATTTTGGAGTGTGTCTGTGGGCCTGTCTCGAAATCTCTGTTCAAGTTCATCCCAAGGGGGTTCGATGGGGTTGAGGTCACGGATGTGTGAGGGCCAGTCAAGTTCCTCCACACCAAGCTCACCCAGCCATGACTTTATGGACCCTGATTTGTGCACTGGGGCTCAGTCATGCTGGAACAGAAAAGGGCCTTCCCAAAAAAGTTGGAAGCATATAAATGTCCAAAATGGATTGGTGGGCTGAAAGCATTAAGATTTCCCTTCACTGGAGCTAAGGGGCCTAGACCAACCGCTGAAAACAACCATGAAGCATTGTCCCTCCTCCACCAATCTTTTTAGTTGGCACAATGCATTCAGACAGGCAACGTTGTTCTGGCATTCACCAAACCCAGACTTGTCCATAACACTGCCAGATAGAGAAGCGTGATTTGTCACTCCACAGAATACATTTCCACTGCTCCAAAGTCCAATGGCAGCATGCTTTACACCACTCCATCCAAAGTTTGGCATTGTGCTTGGTGATGTAAGGCCTGCATGCAGCTGTCCAGCCATAGAAATCCAATCCCATGTTTTTGTTCTGATGTTTGAGGAAGTTTGGAACTTTATGCACTATGCTTCTCAGCACTCAGCATCCCACTCTGTAACTGTGTGTGTGTGCGTACGTACGTACATACACCGATCAGGCATAACATTATGACCACTCCTTGTTTCTACGCTCATTGTCCATTTTATCAGCTCCACTTACTATATAGGTGCACTTTGTAGTTCTACACTTACAGACTGTAGTCCATCTGTTTCTCTGCATACTTTGTTAGCCCCCTTTTACCCTGTTCTTCAGTGGTCAGGACTCCCCATGGACCCTCACAGAGCAGGTACTATTTGGGTGGTGGATCATTCTCAGCACTGTAGTAACATTGACGTGGTGGTGGATCAGACACAGCAGTGCTGCTGGAGTTTTCAAACACTGTGTTCACTCACTGTTCACTCTATTAGACACTCCTACCTTGTCAGTCCACCTTGTAGATGTAACGTCAGAGACGATAGCTCATCTACTGCTGCACAGTTTGTGTTGGTCACCCTCTAGTCCTTCATCAGTGGTTACTGGACACTGTTGGCTGGATATTTTTGGTTGGTGGACTATTCTCAGTCCAGCAGTGAGACTGAGGTGTTTAAAAACTGCTGTGTCTGATCCACTCGCACCAGCACAACACACACTATCACACCACCACCACATCAGTGTTACTGCAGTGCTGAGAACGATCCACCACCCAAATAGTACCTGCTCTGTGAGGGTCCATGAGGGTCCTGACCACTGAAGAACAGGGTAAAAGGGGGCTAACAAAGTATGCAGAGAAACAGATGGACTACAGTCTGTAATTGTAGAACTACAAAGTGCACCTATATAGTAAGTGGAGCTGATAAAATAGACAACGAGAGTAGAAACGGAGGTGGTCATAATGTTATGCATGATCGGTGTATATATATATATATATATATATACACATATATATGTACATTGTATATGCAAAATATAAAAAAGTGCAAATTATTTTGTGTAGAGGTCCACCATAAATCTGTCCTTCCCTTTCCATCCTTGCATTAAAGCCCACACGATCCCACTGGTCACAGCCAGCTGCGTTCAGCTCCATCCCCTGTATAATTAGAGGAAAGCCTCAGGAGGTTAAAGTCAGTGGGATGAAATAGGTGAGCGGTCCGGGTCAGCCCACTTTCCCCGGCAGGGGGTCCTGCAGGGCCGAGAATCAGGAGAAGGCGGCGCGAGGCACGCTCCACTAAACCCAGCAGAAAACACACCGCCCACGGAGAACCCCCACCCTGCCCAGCCAGGGCCACGTTACCATGGCGACAGCCAGATGTTTGAAAATGCCAGAGGGTGTTATATGGGGAAAGTGTGAATAGAGCTCCGTTACATTTTGCAACCAATCAGTTTTTTGCCATTACTATTTCTTGCAGCGCCTTCAAAAACCAAAAAGAAGCAAAATAGCAGCGTTTTATACGCATGAAATATTACAATGCTGGACAGTGCTCTGAGTTAATATTAAACCCTGAGGAAGCTTATTTACCGGTGATTATAGCCAGACACAGAGCATTTACCCCATCTTTGAAGGAAGAGTGTGGTGAAAAATCGAATTTACACAATTTTCTCCTTATACTAACTGCAGTCTAACAGCCGAGACATGTTTGGTGCCTCATGTTTGCTTCTGTAGTTTTTCACTGGAGCTACAAGGATAAGCTATTATAAGTTTAACAGATATATATCTGTTAATATATACCTATATATATATATATATATATATATCTGTTAATATATACCTATATATATATATACATATATACCCACATACACACACACACACACACACATTTTATATATATATATATATATTTTAGGGGTGCGAGAAAAACTCGATTCTTAGATGTATCGCGATGCGGACGTGAACGATTCTGAATCGATTCATAAATGTCAAAAAATTATTTTCTAAATATTTAATTTATAACGCAATGTTGACAGAATGCAAAAGGCGGAACTTGGAAGTGGGTAAGTGCAGCGCCCGGACAGTCTGTGGCGACACATAACAAAAACACCACTGGATGAATGAGAAATCCGAACAGCTCTGCATTAAAAGCCAGGTTAGATCAAACCCAAATGTTAAGAAAAGCCATTTTGTCCTTTCAACAAAAATCAAACCACCTTGGGAGCCACAACATTTAATGTCCAGTATGTCTCAGTATGTGTTAATGTCCTAGTTTAGGCTAAAAATATAAACGAGAGCGCAGATTTACTTTACTCTGCTTTAAGCTTCCATCTCCGCCAGAAAACTTTTCTTCAAAACTAGAGTTTCTTGTAAAATGTCTCAGCATCCGGCTGTTTTACGAGGCTGAAGTCGCTTCTCATTCGCTCTTCGTTCTAACTTTCCCGTCTAATTTTTCTAATTCTGCCTTAGTAACTGCTGCACCATTTAAGGTGGAACGGGAAAATTCGAAAGAGAAGCGAGTTCATTTTCGCAACCTTTTAGAGAAAGACAGTCTCTCGTTGCAGATTTAACCAACCGCGCTGCTTATAAATGCGAATAAGTCCTCCAAATGTTCGTCTTAATCTGTTTTTTCGTTCGCTACTGGCGAGGCCAGACTTCGGGGCTATGTGACCTGCTGTCTGTTCTCAGTCGTTGAGAACCAGGGCTTTTGCGCTATGCTGCACACTTTGGAGCCGAGATTCAGCGTCCAGTCTCGAAAATACCACCTCTCTCTCTCTACAACGAGACCAAAACCGAAATTATAAACTGACTAAAGAAAGCAGGAAGGATGTAACATGCTGTATGGACACCCGTTACCACTGGATCTTATTTCAGGGTAACAGCGCATTTTATCGCAGATGAGTGGCAGCAGCGTCTCTAAATGAGAGCCTTCTAGTTCACTTGCCACATCACTTCCATTTGATTTATTAATAAAAGAAACTTTAGATATGTAAAGCAAAGTATTTGAATAAAAGTAAGAGATACAATTTAGTCTTCAAGATAGTAGCTATCACTGTTGTTAGCCAAGTGGTGCACTTTTGTCCATGTTTACTAGTAACAGGATGTCATACAGTGGAGACAACTCAACATAGTTTTAAGCGGGAGAGCTAAGAATGCAGTTTGCACAATGCTAAGGGTGGCTATAAGCTTCCATTACTTTTTAGCTACATTAGCCTTGTAGCTCCAATGCAAAACTAAAGGAATCATTGGACACCAACTATGTCTTGGTTGATCAACTACATTTAGATTAAGGGTAAAACTGTATGAAACTGATTATTACACCAAACTATTCCTTTAATCTAATGCCTAAAAGCAAGATCCCCCTAAGAGAGACCAGACAGTAACAGGAGAAGTGCCAGCAACTAAAAGGTCTGACAGTGTTCATACTGTGTGTGTGGGTGTGTGTGCGCGTGTGTCTGGAAGAGCGAGACATCGCCCTCTAACCCCATCTCTGGTTGCCATGGCGCTCTCCCATGTTGTCACCTCAAACGGACCCCTCTACAGAGCCAGTCCTGCTGGTGCCGTTCCAGTTCTTAGATATTTATAAGCTTCTAATGGGCAATGGAGTGTGGAGGGAACCAGACAGAAATAAATCATGTCCTGATGTTGCTAGCAAGCTGTTCAGGTTGTTCCCCAATTCTCCAATATTTGGATGTGCTGTAAGTTTTTCTTCCGGAAGGATTCTTTCAAAAATGTTTAATGCTGAAATCACTTCAATTTTATTTAGGAGTATAGCGATTTCAATGCATTAAAATGAGAGCATGAGGAAAGCAAACGAAGAGGAACCAAGAGTCAAAAGGAAAAGTTCTGTAAGAGTGTGAGGAGAAAACACTGCTATTGCTTTACATTGATGATCTAACACTTACATTCAGTTACATATCTATTAACATCACATAGCATTTCCCAAACCTTAAAAAAAATGTTTTGGCAAAAATCCTAATGTACACAACTGTCCACGTACCCCAGATGTTGCTGATCAGCCAAGACATGTTTGGTGTCCAAATTTTGCTTCTGAAGTTTAGCGCTCAATCTACAAGGCTAATGTTGCTGCCCAAATTGTCTCCGCAAATTCTTCTCCAAAACGTCTCTCAAACTGCATCTAGGTCTTCATTAAGGTTGTGCAGACTTATTGAAGTGGTTTAGGACACAGTATGGTTTAATTTTTCACAGAACCATTCATTTAAACTAATGCTCACTCTGAGAAACCAATCCACAAGTATGTGCACATGGGCATTTTGGTGGTCATGGCATAGTCATGCTCACATAATTACATTACAAGTTACCTAAACTTCTGAGTCCACTAAAGCCACTAAAGAGCTTCAGGACTGAAGTTTAGCCTTAGTTGCAAGTTAAAGCTGCCCTATGTAATATTTTTCTGCTAAAATTGAAAGTAGCATTATTGAGTCAGGAGGAAAAGAACACACTAAAATATGATGTCACCCTGTAAAGCCTGAAATAATAATTAGTCAGTGGTGGCTAACTAATTCTACGGGACCACATCATACGTCTTTACATAGTAACGTCACATGCACAGGCTTAAAAAGAAGGTCTGCCTGAATGTTTCAGTATCAAACAATAATTTGATGACATTGGTAGATAGTTCACGTACATCTTTGGAAGACGGCGTGTTCTAATTTTGTTCGCAATCATCAGATGTATTCGCTTCGGGGAGGGTGTCTGACCAATGTTACAAAATGTTCCACCACATTTCTACCAGAAAGGTCTCCAAATCTTATATAGTGTGGCTTTAAGTTTACGTAGTTGCTAAGTCATCAAGTTATTTGCAGTAGCCTTAACTGATTAGGCCCTCCTTAATGGAAGTTTTAACCTTATAAAAATGCTATGTTCAACTGTTATGTCCAAAAATACTTGGGAAACACTTGTGGCAGACCACTACATTCAAAACGCTGTGTTAGATTAAGCCATTACTACAGGCCAGAGGTCTTCATATCTGGACCTTGGATCCAGTTTCCGGTCTTGGAACTTATTATCACTGGTAGGTACGACACTAGATACACGAGGAGGAGGATGGGGTTGCGTCTGTTATAACAATACCTCACAGACCACTGGTCTAAGATCAAATTTCCCCTCACCCCAACACCTAAACCTAATCCTAACTCTAACCCTTATCCTAATCCTAACTCTACAGCTGTTGATAATCAACGGAATTTCACCAGTTTGTGAAAAAAATTTTAAGGAGCACTATATGATTCTGCAGCACAAGTGTGGATATTTGAACTCAACAGCAAAATAAACACACCCCTCCCTTCAGTGCTCTTTCCGAAGCTCCGCCCTCCAGATTCATGGATGCATATTGTCAAGAACAACCTGCTTGCTTTTTTTAGATCTTTGTGGCCATAAAACCCTTTCCAAACGTTGTACACACACATACCATGATATAACAGAGTGAACAACCACACAGCATGTAATTAACTAACTAATTAAGTTAGTTACTAATTAACTAAGTAACGTTAATTGTGGGTTAGAAAACTGTTGCTACAGTTTCTGCTTTGAAGCTAACCAGTTGTTATCACAAACATTCGCAAACAGGACAAAACAGTACTAACCTACTGATTCTGTGCAAAATATAGCAAAAATACATTAACGTTACCCACCTGTCCAGCCGGAGCAACCTCCTCATCCATTTTCATGCATTTCAACTCTCAATGAAGCTGAAGTCAGCTTCTTTTTCACCAGCTTCTTGTTCGAATTTTCCCGTTCCACCTTAAAAGGCGCAACAGTTAAGACTACATTCCAGCGTCTCAGCTACTTGTTTGAATTTCTGTCATTTCCACCTTAAAAGCTGCAGCAGTTAAGACTACATTCAGAGCCTCAGCTTCTTATTCAAATATTCCAGTTCCACCTTAAAACTTGCAGTAGTTAAGAATGAATTCAGAGCCGCAGCTTCTTGTTCCAATTTTCCAGTTCCACCTTAAAAGGCACAACAGTTAAGACTACATTCAGCAGCCTCAGCTTCTTGTTCGAATTTTCCCGTTCCACCTTAAAAGGTACAACAGTTAAGACGACATTCTGCAACTCAGCTTCTTGTTCAAATTTTACCGTTCCACCCTAAATGGTGCAGAAGTTAAGACTACATTCAGTGCCTCAGCTTATTGCTCGAATTTTCCCATTCTGCCTTAAATTGTGCACGCATGCTATGTGCGCCGTCAGTGTCTAGGCAGGGCAAAACAAAACGTTTGGAGAGCCAACGTTTTCATAGCGCAGGACTAACATGCACGGGCAGCCGGACCGGCTATGAAAACAAAAAACAGAGAAGCTCGGATTACAGCACACACTGAGGGGGTGTGACTTCATTCTCTGTTCAGGATGCCATTACACCACTGTCTTTACACAGAAAATAGTTGTTTGCTTTCTATATTCAAGTTTAAAATGTCATATATATCACCTTTAAGCATTTGTAGATAATCTATACACTACCATCAAAATAAAGTGTGACCAAAACACTGACAAGAACTCCAAAAGGGGAACCCATGCTCCCCTGGACCGCCACAGATAGAGCAGTACGGATACAACCTAGCAGACATTTCTTGAGCTGGAGAAGAACTGAAGGAACTTCACAACCAAACAAACTGTTACATAACCACTTTTGGTTCCCTAGAGAACCTTTCAGTTTTTGGTTCTTTAAAGAACCACAATTGTAAATACAAGCATGTGAGAAGACGCTCTCTGAAGTTTAAAGGATCTCCACATAATGTAAAAGCTGTACACCAGCTAAAGGTTTTTTTCCATGGAAACATACATCCAAGTCAAGAACCATTTAAGAACCTTCAGTATGTTTTTAAGAGTGTACAACCATTCAGATTTCACCTAGTACTGGTCTTTACAGGTTGCCATAACAACTTTTGGTGACCCATTTCAGTGACAAACCAAAGCAACACGTTTCATAGTCAGATATTTTGCAATACAATTCAAGCTAAACCAACAAACAACATCCAGCTGCTTTTCTACAAGCTCCCTCTCTCTCTCTTCTCATGAGTCTTACCTATGGTGAAGCTGAATCCATCGATACTGAAAGTAGCACTCCTCCCTTTCTTATAGCTCTTCTTCCTGGAGCTTGCCTCCGACATCCCTCGTTCTTCTTTCTTTCCTTTACAGTCTCTCCAGATTCTCTAAAGCAGCTCAGCTCCGATACTTTGGGCTTACTTTAATTTACACATTTACAATTCCGTCAGACTGAAGAGTGGAGTGTGAGAAGGTTCGGGAGTGTGAGCGCGTGTGTGGAGACCTCCGGAGTGAAGCTGTGATGGGGAGGAAGCAATCACTCTCTCTTTCTTTCTCTCTCCTCCTCCTCTTTCTGCTCAGCCCTGACCTTCCCTCTCAGTCCCCCAAGAAAAAGCACATTATTCTCTCTCTCTTCCTTTGTGTATTTCTTTTGTGTCACACTCACTGTTACACTGTCTATATGCACATACACACACACACACACACACACTTGTGCGCACACACACACTCACAGATAATGGGCATTGTTCTGAATTATGACTTCCCCAGATACTGATGATTACCAACTATGTAATTTTCATTTCAGTTCAATTCATTTGGTGCTTGAATCGCTCATTATGGCACAAAGGCTGTCATTTCTGCCTTTTCAGATAGACCGATAGATAGACAGATGAATGCATACATTTATACATACATAATATTACATCACACACATATAAATATATACATATGTGTATGTGTGTGTGTGCATGCTCATATTATATTGGTTAATTAATTATTGTGAGTTATTCAGGTGTTTCAGCCAAACCCATTGCTAACAGGTGGATAAATTAAGCACACAGCATTGCAGCCTTGATAAACAAATACTGGCAGTAGAACACATACTGATGAGCTTAGTGACTTTAAACATGGCACTGTGAAAGGATGCCACCTCTGCCACAAGTCAGTTTGCAACATTTCTGTCCTACTAGATCTGCCCCTGTCAACTGTGATTGCTGTTGCTGTGAAATGGAAGCACCTAGAAGCAACAACAGCTTAGTCATGAAAAGGCAGACCACACAAACTCACAGAATGGGGTCAGCGAGTGCTGAAGCGCAGTGTCTATCCTCTGTTAAATCACTAACTAACAAATTCCAAATTGCCTCTGGAAGGAACAATTAGCAAAAGAACTGTGCATCAGGAGCTTCATGAAATGGCTTTCCATGGCCGAGCAGCTACACACAAGCCCCAGATTAAAATGCACAATGCCAAGCATCAGGGGGAATGGAGTAAAGCTTGCCGCCACTGGACTCTGGAGCAGTGGAAACGCATTCTGTGGAGTGACAACTCACGCTTCTCTATCTGGCAGACTGATGGATGAGTCTAGATTTGGTGAATGCCAAGAGAAGTTACCTTCCTGACTGCACTGTGCCAACTGTAAAGTTTGGTGGAGGAGGGATAATGCTATGGGGTTATTTTCAGGGGTTGGCCTAGAACCCTTAGTTCCAGTGAAGGGAAATCTTAATGCTTCAGCAGACCAAGACACTTTGGACAATTGTACGCTTTGAACTTTGTAGGAACAGTTCGGGGAAGACCCTTTACTGTTTCATGACTGTACCCCAGTGCACAAAGCAAGGTCCACAAAGGCATGGCTGGGTGAGTTTGGTGTGGATGAACTTGACTGGCCCGCACAAAGCCCTGACCTCAACTCCGTTGAACAACTTTGGGATGAAATAGAACAGAGACTGAGAGCCAGGCCCTCTCTTCCAACATCAGTGTCTGACCTCACAAATACTCTTCTCGATAAATAGGCAAAAATTCCCACACACTCCAAAATCTTGTAGAAAGCCTCCCAGAAGAGAAGATGTTATAGCAGTAAAGGGGGACCAACTCCACATTAATGCCTATGGATTTAGAATTGGATATAATAATAGCTCCTGTGGGCGTAATGTGTAGGTGTCCCAATACTTTTGTCCATATACTCTGTATATACGACAGATCATAGGCTTTTGTATGTATGGGTGTGTGTGTGTGCGTATACACACACACACACACACACACACACACACACACACACGGATAGATAGATCGCTTTGCTATCACACTCTGTCTAAAACAGGATGTGAGAAAAGGTAATCACCTGATGTGTGTGTGTGTGTGTGTGTGAGTGTGAGAGAGAGAGAGAGAGAGAGAGAGAGAGAGAGAGAGAGAGATGAGAGATGTAAGAAGTAATGTCAGGATGAGGAGAGCCCTCACACACTCAGCTTGCCCATCTCCATTGAACACACTCAGTATCTCCTGTAGAGGAAAACCCATTAATACTACAGCTGTGTTTACCATTCAAAGTGATTCAGAGTGATTCAGAATGATTCACTGTGATTGACAGTGATTCAGCGGCAGTGATAGAGCTGTGATTCACTCCCTGAAGGCTGTACTGACACAAAATTACTGCATTACTGTATCTGTATGAGTTCATGGATTACTGCATGTCTTATATACCCATTTTCTGATTTTTTGCCTTTTTTAACAAAATGTGACACTAGCTTTACTTTAGGGGTCTGATCCACTCGTACCAGCGCAACACAGCACCGCCACGTCAGTGTCACTGCAGTGGTGAGAATGATCCACCATCCACATGATACCTGCTCTGTGGGGGTCCTGTAAAGGTCCTGACCATCAAAGAGCAGGGTGAAAGCATGCAAAGTATGCAGATGGACTGCAGTCTGCAATTGTAGATCTGCAAAGTGCACCAATACAGCAAGTGGAGCTGAAAATATGGACAATGAGTGTAGATACAAGGTGTAAGCATGTACATTTATTTATGTCTTCATTTGTTTTTTCAGACTCAGTTTTCCTTCCTTCAGTGTTCTCCAATTCTATAATTCAAGCTTTGGCAATATAAATGTGGCATTAGTTATCATGCCAATAAAGCACCATGAATGAGAGAGAGAGAGAGAGAGAGAGAGAGAGAGAGCAAAAGAAAGACAATGGGCAAGGATATGTTTGAAAAAGAGAATAAGTGGCTCAGAAAGAAGAAAAGGAAATAATGAAACAGTATCTCTCTTGGTCTCTCTCTCTCTCGCTCTCTTCCTAATGGCAGCTCAAGACAAGCGGAAACTGTTTCCTTGCTAATTGTAGCTCCTGACTATTTCAGTTCTGTTCAGACTGAGCATTTTCTTCCATCACTGCAGAGCTCAAAGTGGGCTGCTGGCATTTTCTTGTAGAAAGGACCACAGTTTTTGTAGCCTCCTTTCATGCGCATGTGGAACACAGCATTTTCACAAGGTCGCGTTATTTGTACCACATCTCTCGTGTGCGTCGGTCACTAGGCAACCGCAGCGGCTGTGTGATGCTGATGGAGAGTCGCTTTAATGGGAAAAAACTCGGAGGCTTCGTTAACAAAACCATGTTCTTTAATTGGCTTCTGCAGTTTTATACATGTATCTTTCACGTTTGGAACAAGAGCAGCCAAAGGCAGAAATCTGGGTCATATTAAGCTTTCTCTTATGTTCTTAAACATAACATTGAGCCGCTCCTTTGATTAGATCATGGGGTATTATGCAAATAATGCTACTGTACAACAGCACAGTGGGCACATTAGGCACACTGGTACAAAGGATCAATGTGTCAATATGTAAGTATCACAGGGACTTGAGGCACATATAACGTGTTTTCATTAAACTTAAAGTACATGGTGGCAAGTTAGCCTCTGTAATTGTCAAGAGGGATCTAAGCAATGTGTTGAATGTGTGTGAAGAGAACGTGCTGTCCCCCCTCTCTGTGTACTGGTGCTGGCATGACCTGAATGCGTTTAATGTTGAATTAGAAGTCCATGGTGCAGTGGTAGAGCACTTAGTGCCTCGCTGAATGGAGCAAGTGGACAACCTGCAGCACCTTCACATTTACTTACTTGCTTTTCCTACTTCACTTTAGTATTTAAACATTTTCTGGGTAAATACTTGAGTGACCACTAGTTTAACACAAAAACCCTATGTAATTTTTATGACCACCCAAAATAAAACTGTCAGTTTCTAAATATAAAATAACACATCAAAGGTTTGATATTAGTGTCACTAAAGTATCATTCAGACAGGATTAGATTTACATGGCGAGGTGGGATAATGTAAGTTTTATAATGTAATATAATTACAACGTAATGCCCATGTGTCAAACACAAGGCCGATGGGCCCACTCAGGCCAGTGACACAGTCCTATTTAGCCCCCTAAAATGATTTTCATTTTCTATTCTTATTAGCCTGTTTTTTCCTGAGATGCACTACAGTCCCCAGCATGCACTGCTTGACCCCGTTCCCCCAACAACAATCTATGGGCCAGCGGTTACACAAAAAGACAAGATGCCTGGTGTCTAGTTCAAGCAAATAGGCAGTTTAAAAAAAAAACTTCCTAAAAAATGTACTTTTATTTTGAATTATTTTTGAATAAGCATTCAATGCCTATTTTGCTATTGCAGTTTTGGCATATTTTAAATAAACAGTGGCCCATTTGGGTCATTACAAAATGTTAAGTACAAATGATATAAAAACACAGCTCGCCCACAGATTTGCTGAGATTTTTTAATATGGCCCTTTTAGTGGTTGAGTTTGACAACCCTGATGTAGTGTGATTTTTATTTCTACAGACTGCAGACTCCTGTATCAGTAAACATTCCATTGGCTTTTCATAATAGTAAAGGGACCCCGCCCCCCCCAAAAAAAAAGATAGACAAAACTGAAGTTGGCAGGTGCCTGTGTTATTTCCTTGAATAAAATTGTAATTTTCTGACAAAATTAATGCCTGCAAACGAGGTGACCAGCTTCTTTTTCACCATGTTCAGCATTAAATTTCTCCCACTAGATCAACTGTAAACTAGCTCAGCCCTAATTCTTAACATAGTGCACCAAGCCATGTCACTCCAAAAATCATTTATACTGATACAGATATGAAGTTAAAAGACTCCTGCTTGGTCATACTTCTGAAAAAAGGACAGAGTAACACCTCATGAAAATATGTTGTGAAAATATAATCTACAAATTACAGTTTATATGTCACCTTATAGTCCCCCTTAAGACCTCTGCCACAATTTAAACCCTGCCCCAGGTTATATTAATCCCATGCAAATTGTCATGCCAGTAAATATTCCATCATAAGAGTTTTCACTATTTTGTGTGGAGGCACTCAAAGAAGCATTTTCTTGCAATCTCTGAGGCCCAACTCAAGCTAATATGTATCATCTTACCTCAAGCGTACAACTCTGAACATTAAAAGACGTAAATAGACAGAAAAGTAATTAAATTTTATGCAGCAGTGTTGACTGTTGACTACTGGCTATAAACTCCCAAGCTAATGACAACATTAATGAAACACTACATTCACAAACAACTAAACAGAGGATTAGGGCAAACAGAGGTATGATTAAACAAAATGCCTGGACATGTTTTCTACTCGCAAGCAGCCGAACATATTATGTACAGTGCTGTGAAAAAGTATTTGCCCCTCACTCGATTTCTGTTTATTTGTCACATTAAAATGGTCACATTAAAATGGTTCAGACCATCCAACTAATTTTAATATAGGATAAAGACAACATGAATAAACACAAAATGCAGCCTTTAAATGATCATTCCATTTATTGAAAAATAATGACTTATTCAAAACCTATATCACCCCTTGTGAAAAAGATATTGTCCCTAAACCTAATAACTGGTTGTGCCACCCTTGGCAGTAACAACTGCAATCAAATGTTTGCGATAACTTGGGATGAGTCTTTTACATCGCTGTGGAGGAATTTTGCCCCACTCTTCTCTGCAGAATTATTTAAATTTGGCTATATTGGAGGGTTTTCGAGCATAAACTGCCTGTTTAAGGTCTTGCCACAGCATCTTAATGGGATTCAAGTCAGGACTTTGACTTGGCCATTCCAAAATCTTCATTTTGTTTCTTTTGAGCCATTGTTGGGGTTCTTTTGTAACCTCCTGGATGAGTCGTCAATGCGCTCTTTGGTAGGCTGGTCACTCCTGGGAAGGTTCACCACTGTTCCAAGTTTTCATCATGTGTGGATAATGGCTCTCACTGTGGTTCACTGGAGTCCCACAGCCTTAGCAATGACTTTGTAACCATTTCCAGACTGGTAGATTTGAATGACTTTGTTTCGCATCTGTATTTGGATCATTCTTTGAAGCATCATGTGTTGCTGTTTGAGACCTTCAAGCCTGCTTCACATTGCCAGTTCTATTTAAGTGATGTTTAGATTCAACAGGTCTGGCAGTAATCATGCCTGGGTGTCGCTAGTGAAACTGAACCCAGTAGTCAATTGAATTTGGTTAACTAGTTGAATTAGTAACTAAGTGGGCAATTACTTTCTCACACAGGGCCAGGTAAGGCTGAGCAGGATTTTGTCCCCAATAAATGAAATCATCATTTGAAAACAGCATTTTGTGCTTACTTGGGTTATGACTGTCTAACATTAAAAGAAGGTTGATGATCTGAAACATTCAAGTGTGAAGAATATACAAAAATAGAAGAAATTGGGAAGGGGCAAATACTTTTTCACAGCACTGTATATCGAAACAGCCATCAATACATTCAACAATATAAGCTACAAAATGTTGCAGTCGCATTTGTAGCAAAGCAGATACAGACACACAAAGGCATCACAGATGTCTTTTCAGTTTTAAATGCATTTAAGCCTGTGATAACTGATATTAGGTTAGAACTGCTCACCATGGGTGGGCAGTAGGACCACCCCCGCACTGAAGCAGAATCAACTTCAGACCATTACAAACCTCAGAACAGCTTTTATATTGTACTAACCTTCCTGACAAAGCCATACGAGACGGCGGAAACAATAAAAGCATGTGACATTGTGTTGATTATGATGGCAAACATTAGAGTATAAACAAGCTCATTAGCGACTGGTCCGTCTGCGGAGAGCGGAAAGGAGGGAAGCCACCCCGGATGAGCTGTTCCTCACGGCTGTTTCTGTGGAGACACGTCCAAGTAATTAAGAGTGTGTGAGCAGTCGGGGACTGTGTGTATTCCCCACATACGGCCTCATTACAGGGACATTTAAGGTAATGTCAAAGCTGTCTCCAACCTAGAGGAAGCACACAGGCTTCTGGAAAAGTCAGGGCATTTACATGTAGCTGCCTTGGTTTCCCGTACCTATGGAGGTTGTGTAAGGTTAGAAAGGTCAACCTTAGGCATATCTAGCTATTTAGGGTACAGTAGCTGTCATCTGGGAAATTGGAAGTGGGTCATATTTTAGTTCAAGCCAAGTCTGAAAGACCATAGTTTGGCCTGTAGATTTACACATTTTTATGATCACACAAATGTAGCTGATCAGCCAAGATCTGTATGGTGTCCTAAGTTTCCTTCTTTAGTTTTGCTCCTGAGGTACCAGGATAAAGTAGCTAACAAATAATGAAAACTTATAGCTAACAAGTTGGTACTGTGTAACCGTGTGCCTTAACCTCTATTTAAAATAGCCATAAAGTGCAATTCCCACTGGTTTTAAAGGTCTCTCAGTTTCTCATTATTTTTCTTCAATAACAATGATGGACTATATTTTGATATCTTTTTTTTTCAGACCGAATGTATGTTTTTTAGTACTCGTCTACTACTGAATAACGTTCTTAGAATTAAGTAGCTGTTAGTGTAAATGTGTGTAATGTACCTTAACAGATAATTCAATAAAATGTAGCTGATTTTAAATGAGATTATGTTAATATATTATGTTAACTGATACATTAGCTAGCTATGTTGCACCAGTTACCTTGCATTGAGTAGTGTCACAGTTGAGAAGAGTGGGTTTTGTTCCACATCAGAAAAGTCCTTCTGTACAGCTGGAAGTAAAGTACATTTCATAGCTTTGAACCCTGATCTGTCTATTTCAACAACAGGCTAATCCAGAGCTCACTTGTGGAGTTTTACGTCTTGTTGGAGTCTTTTGTTTGGCTGGTTGAGCTGTAGTTAAAGCTAGGCATACACTGTGCAATAGAAATATTATTCTTTAGTGACGCGCACTGTATGTTTGAATAGACAGAGAAAGGCTACAACTTTTTATGCTCACACTGTATGAAAAGGCTGGGGTCGATTAACACGCTGCATCAAACAAAGATAGACTTTGGTAGCAAACGTTAACTTTTTTTGCCTTTTCGCTAGCCCACGGGTCTCCACCCATACTGGGGTAGTGACTGTGATTTTGTTTAATACTGGCTAAAGTCGCACAGCATATGTCTACCAGAAATCTGCATGGTATGTTGAATGGCATCAGCAGGTACTGGATGTTGGTATCATTTGATGGAAGTGGTATTAAACCGAATATTTGTATTCACAGGTCAGCAAGCAAATCAACATTTATAAAAATGTTTTTATTGTGTTTAAATGCTATTTTTTGCATACAAGATTGTTTGATACAGAGAAAACTGTAGTTGTACAGTCCGTTTTATTTTGGCATGACCATCTTAGTGGAGAGGTATGAACCATTTTCACAGCAGTGAGTTCTCATCCCTCTCCCCATTGCTCACTAGCAGTTCAACTTGGTGTCACAACAATGTTTTAGTCAATCTGACAGAATTACAGGAAAAAAATTAGTAGTATATCATATTAGTCAAAAATACCCTATTGTCAATGGCTGTGCAGGTACACTTCTTGTTCATCAAGGTAAAAACAATGTAAATGTACCTTCAAAGGTACAACAGTGGTTTTAAGGTCAAAGTTTTTCCCATTAATACCCTAATGTTTTAAAACAGAACAATAAAATAAAAAGCCTGGAGACGAGACGGGGTGTGTGGATTATGGTACCCTGACTAAAGGTACTAAGATGTACCCTTGAGGGTACCACCCCAGTGACAAGAGGGGTACTGCCCCAGTGACAGTTTACTACCTCTATTTCTGAGAGTGGACTTGTTCAATTATTTGCCTCACATTCAATGTGTAACGGCCTCATATATTCCTTTTTTAAGTTTTTAAGTTATCTCAAACAGATTTGCATATATGGTTTCTGACACTGTATAAAATACACTATATGGACAAAAGTTTTGGGACACGGGGCACTGGGGTTCAGTCATGCTGGAACAGAAAAGGACCTTCCAAAACTGTTCCCACATGGGTGTAAGCATATAATTATCCAAAAAGTCTTGGTATTCTGAAGCATTAAAACCCCAAGGCCAACCCCTGAAAAACAATACCTCAGCATTATCCCTCCTCCGCCAAACTTTACAGCTGGCACAATGCAGTCAGGCAGGTAACGTTCTCCTGGCATTTGCCAAACCCAGACTTGTTAAGATAGAGAAGCGTGATTCATCACTCCACAGAATACACTTCCATCGCCCCAGAGTCTAGCGGCAGTGTGCTTTACACTACTTCGCAATTATTTTTGCAAACTGACTTGTTGCAACGGTGGCGTCCTATTACAGTGCCACGCTCAAATTTAGTGAGCTCTTTAGAACGACCCATTCTTTCACAAATGTTTGTGAAGTCAGGCTGCATGGCTAGGTGCTTGATTTTATACACCTGTGGCAACTGGACTGAATGAAACACTTGAATTCAATGATTAAGAAGTGTGTCCCAATACTTTTGTCCATATAGTATACAACAAATAGACAAAAAATACAACATATAAATAAAAACATAAGTTGCAGCCATTTTGAAGCTTAGATTCTGTACATACTTTTTATCCCTTTTTAATAACAGTATGACATACAATGTCAGCAACCACATAAGTTTATTTGAGATTAGTTAACAACTCATCACAGATAGATGATAAATGTTTCTCGAGATAAATGTGTGACTATTAAGGCATGCAGTGGCAAATTATGTAACAGTGCAACATAAAATGATTTTCTGATTATATAGTGCATATCATTAGTACTTGTGGAACATGTTTCATTATAAAGAGAGCAAAATTAGTTTTGTTTAACAGGATTTAGTGCAGCACAATATGCCAAATACTGAATAAAAATCATTGTGTTCACAGTTTTTGTTAGTCATTTTTTACAACGTAGCACTACTGATTCTTTTTCCCTGTTCCAACTGATCAGATGTGTGAAAAAAAAAAAAATATTGTGACATATCGTCTCATCATCATGAAAATTTCTTAAAGCATCAGAATATTATAGTTTGCCATATCACCCACCTCTAATTTGGCCAAACCATCACTTTAAGGAATCCCTTGTTTTGGATTTTTTGTTGCTAAGGAAAGACCATCTCAAAGCTGCTTAGGATTACCATTGAGGTGGGCAGCTGTCATTTCAAATTCAGATCACCTCTCAAAACACCCCTCTCCATGCAATCATAAAGTTTGAAACAGTGTCCATTCCACTCAAGCTCAAACCCACACAATGTCTGAAACTCATATACACACACGATTCTGTCTACTCTATAATTAGAATACATTTTACTGATTGCAGGGCCATACTGACATCCTCACCTCCCCCTGCCAAATCCACTCTGACAGGAATTCATTTTCTAATCAGCCAATCAGAGAATAAAATGGAAAACAACTGAAAGTTGACACTCTACAATGTAAAGACACCCTTTAAGAGAGAAAAGTGTTCAAGGCAATAGCGTGAAAAAGGCATCCTGAAGAGTGACACTAATTGACAATTGAAGTCAGACAATGGCGCCTCATGAAAGGATGGAATTAGTCTCAGTTCCACCCTCAATAAGTGGCTAGGGCACGAGTGAAGAGATTCGATTTAATAGGAGGAAGAAATATATTAAAACTTAAAAAGACAAATCGGCTTTGTGGCTCACATCTCCTACATCTGCGTGTGTGAAGTCTTTTTCAGTTCACTCTTTGCTTGTCAGCTTTTCAGTATCACTAATTGGAGATCACATATCTGCTCTGCGCATCATGAAAGGCTTAGGAATAAAGCAAAAAAGACAAAAAAACACAAAAAGCTGTACTAGACTAACGAAATCCATTCCATAATCATTAATTCAAGATACCTTCAAAAGCAGAGATTGTTAGACATCCAAAACTGTTCAAAAGTCAAAGTTAGTTTTTCATTTATTTAATTTCCAGTCAAAATGTGCATGAAATACAAGTTATTCATGTTTCAGGAGATACTTCTGAGGAGATCAGATATAAGATAATCCACTTGAATAAGAAAGGGGGAAGGGGGGAGTCAAAAAGTGAAAAAAAAACAGTTCCCAAAAGCTGGAGGTAAAAAAATGATTAAAAGATACAGAATAAATGGGACTCATAACAACCGCGCAAGACCTTCCACTACAAGAAAACTACTCCACGCTACAAGTCTGAAATAGGGCTGCAACAACTGACTATTTTGCTAGTCGAACAATCTAGCGATTATTGAAACAAATACTTGACTATTCGGATTATAAATTTGCTCAATTACCAAATAACTCTTATGTAGCTTTTCAGCTTTTAAATTTAGCTTGAGGTTATTTTATGCATTTCCTAATGAACAATGAAGACAATAAAGATGAATAACTTTTTTTGATGAACTTTTCTGATAATACAAAAGATAAATAAAAGATCTTTTCCCTGTTAAAATCTAAAATCAAAATGTGTAAAGTAGCAACAATAAACTATAACAAAATTATATCAATTCTCCCTTAATCACAACAACAGGTTCTCTGTGCTACACCAACCACACGGCCATATCTGCCCATAAACATCACACAAACAATACGCATCACACAAACATGAGCGCGGATCGCTGCGTTTCCTCTGTTATATAATCCTATCCTTCTTTCTGAGAGCAGAATTCTTGAAATAGTATAATTTTGCACAGTGTCTTTCCTAAAACAGCATCTATGTATGTATATCTATGAGCAACACTATCTCCAGCCATAAAGTGAGTTTCGTTCAAATTCGGCAAGCAGTGGCAAACGTTTGTGGCAAACTTGTTCTCTATGAACAGTTAAATCTTAACGATTTTGCATTCCATTTTAACTGTAACTTCGTCCAGCTGCTCTGTATGTTCGCAGAGAACTACCTCCTGAAACTGTTTGCGAGTGGTGGCAAATGTTTGTGGAGAACTCAAGGCAAACAGAAAACTGTTTGCAAACATTCTCCTGTTTGCCGAATTTTAACGCACCGGTGGCCTTTACGTTAAGACAGTGATGCAGTGTTTAAAACGGCAAACGTTATTTGGAAGGTGAACAGGGTCGCTGTGAATAATAGTTACTTGCTTCTCTGTTTCAACTCCATTAACGATTCCAGAGAGCGTGCATTTCGAAATAACATAAAGTAGGACGGCTTTTAACACTAATATTAGCTTACTAGCTAGCTAGCACAACTATCTTACCAAGATGAATCTTCTTTATCCAGTGAGCCCATATGTTTCCTCTTCAGATATGTCAAAACATTCCTAGTTAGTGAAAGAAACATGCGTGATGATGTCACCAACTGATCTATTAATCTGACTATTAAAGTAGTTGTCAACTAATTTGGTCATCAATTTTAGTTGATTAAGTCGATTAATCATTGCAACTCTACTCTGAAAGGATGTGTAGCTGTTAACAAACTATTACTGAGAAAAGGAAACAGACAAAAAAGAAGACAAATCTGCAAATAAACAAATAAGCTGCTGGTTTTCTCAGAGCGATGGACTGACCACCCCGGAGTCCAAATCGCATCACTGAATGTGTTTGGGATTACTTGGATCATGTAAAGCAGAAAATGCAACTAACTTCTAAGACTGAACTTTGGCAGTGTAGAAAAATATCCCTGAAAGCAAGTTTTAAGGCTCTTTAAGGCTCATGCTGTGAGCTTAATTACAGTTATCAGAAACGTAACAGAAAAGACATATTTCCGGTCTGACCTGTCCATGCTCCTCTCACAAATACATTCTCTTGTTACTAGGATTTTATGTCCAATAAATAAAAAAGTTAGTTAACCTAATGAAAAACTGTAGCAACATTTTTGTCAAAATTTGGAGCACGTTATTAATTTCAAATTATAATTATTTTGCATGCGTGATGAAGGTCACACTCTTACAACAGATCAGATGGATTTTTGCGGAATGTAGCTGAGGCTTTTAGGGATAAACATCTGATTGAAGCGCTAAGTAAAATTCACTGGATTCAGTCGTTTTAGCATTGCTAGCAAAGTTAAACACTGTTGCCTACAAGCAACTGCAGCATGGCTGAAGTTAAAATAATTTATTTTGGAAAACAAAAATAAAACTTACCACTTAGTTATACCATTATTGCTGTGAATGACTGCATTCCAGATGGTTAACCAGCAAATATGACAATCTGTTTGTGTACTCGTCTACATTAAAAACGCTGATCAAATAGAAGCACACCAGATTTTTCACATTTACCAACAAGTTCATTGTTTCACTGTTGAAAAGGGTGAAAGGCAGAGGGGGCATGATGGAGAAGCAAGCTGGGCAAACCAGCTGGTATACAGGAACGGTCTGCACCTCTGCATGGATAACAGCAGCCTCATTTGAGTCTGTTTTTCACTCTTTTGATCGCTGGAGACCAGAAAGTCCAGAAGCCAGAGACAACACAGCACTTGACTTGTTGTAAGGTGTTTCTTTCTGGAAAACTAAAATCAACCTTATCAGTTAGTTATGTCATTAAAGCAGTGTTCCTTTGACTTTTACTTAGAAAAACAATGTCAAAATCATCTATTAGTTACGTCATTAAGAGTCAGTTTTGTCCGGCAATCAAAATTATAAAGAAGAGCCATTTTGTTCTTTCAACAAAAAACAAACTACCTTGGGAGCCACAACATTTTATGTCCATTTTACCATCTTGGCTGTAAATATGTCTCAGTATGTGCTAATGTACTTGTGTAGGCTAAAAATATAATACACACGAACATACAGACTTACTTTGCTCTGCTTTAAGATTTAGCTCAGCTTTTCTTGCATCTCCGGCAGGAAACATTTCCGCAAAGTGGAATAGTTTCTTGTAAAACATCTCTTAACATTCTAGTTTTTATGAGGCTGAAGTCAGCTTCTCCTTCGCCAGCTTCTTGTTCACATTTTCCCCTTCCAGCTTAAATGGTGCCTGACATGCTACAATGTAACTGCCGCACCATTTAAGGTGGAACAGGATAATTCAAATAAGAAGTTGACTTAAGCTTTGCGATTTTTTAGTGTTAGCATTAGCTACTAGCTAGGCGAGATTGCTGTCTTCGTTGCTATGTGACCAGCAGACTGCAAGCCAACTTTCAGGGTAAAGGTGGGTGAATTAACTCCAACATGACCATTTGTTGTTAAAACTGTGTTAGAACGATCAGCAGAGCTTTATTTTACTGCAAAGGAGGATCATTTTATTTTTACCTAAAAATCTAATTCTGCTGTGGAGCCGCAACAGGGCAGTAAAAGAGCCGCATGTGGCTTTGACTCTTATTCTGGAAAACTAAAAGCAAACTTGTCTCTTAGTTATGTCATTAAGGCAGTGTTGTTTAAACATTTATTTTGTAAAATGAAGCTCAAACTTGTCTGTTAGTTATGTTATTAAGGAAGTGTGGGTTTGACTTGTTCTCAGAAGACTAAAGTTAAGCTTGGTATGTCATTAAAAGGCTGTGTAGGTTTAACTTTTATTTTGGAAAACTAAAATCAAGCTTGTCTTTTACTTATGTCCTTGAGAGGTAGTGTTAGTTTGACTTTTATTTTGGAAAAATAAAGTCAAGCTTGTTTTTTATTTATGTCTGTAAGAGGCAGTGTTGTTTTAACTTTTATGTCTGAAAACTAAAATCAAGCTTGCTTTTTACTTATGTACTTGAGAGGCAGGGTTGGTTTGACTTTTATTTTGGAAAACTAAAGTCAAGCAGTCCTTTGGTTATATCATTAAGAGGCAGTGCTGGTTTGACTTTTAATTTGGAAAAAAGTCTATCTTGTCTGTTAGTTATGTCATTAAGGCGTTGTTGGTTGGTGTCTCCCTCTACCCCTGAGTCCTGGGGGGCAGCAGGTGAGAGTCGAGGCGAGAGCAGCAGGATTCGTGACTGTCCGATGCTCATGGCAACAGCGGAACAAGCGCCCTGGGGGCGAATATTTTGGGCCCCCTCAGGGGGGCAGGTGCTTCCTTTAGAGAGCGAGCAGGGAGGGAAGTGTAACAGCAGCAGTGAGTCAGGGAGCACACAGGAGAGAGAGAGAGGAGGTGATGGAAAGAGTGAACAAAACGAGGATTAGGAGCATCAAACGAGGCGAGAGGTTTGTCATGTTTGGGGAAAGAAGAAAAATTCATAGATCTTCATGCACTAGCAGGATTTAGCATGTATTTACAGTAATATTAGCCGTAATATTATTACAGTGTTTGTGAGGAGTAGAAAGGCACTGTGGCGTATATACTGTATATGTGCATTAGCAAGACAAACTATATATGCTACATATACTACATATATATGACAGAATAATAAATTACAGTAACCCAAAAGGTGACTCTGGTATGTATACAAGCATAGACAACACAGACAAGTTTGTTTCTCTGAATTGTGAGGACATTACCTAGACTTCCATTCATTTCCTGGAAACGTACCTAAACCTTAAGGATATATATTACTAGCCACAGCGTAACCTTAACCATAACCATATCTTAACCTTACATATATATATATATATATATATATAAAAATATATAAAAAAAACAAAATATAAACACACACACATCGTATGTGCATACATATACACTACAATTAGCATATGGCAATACCTCAGTCTGTCAATACTATTATAGGTATTGGTATTGATATAGTGCTTCTACAAAAGCACTTATTGCCGAGGTGTGCATGTGTATATATATATATGCGTGCATGTATACATGTGCACACCACCCGTCATTGTGCATATTGCTATACACAACGCATCTTCAAGGCACCATCGAGGCAACTGCATTACATGTCAGTCTATAATTATTACTGTAAGGTTCCTTGCACTTACCATACTATCTCACTGTAACTACTGTTGCTACTGTCACTTTATTGCCAACAGTAAACTGTTATCAACCACATGCTGTTATGTATGTACTGCTAAAGACAATCTTGGAAATTTAGTCTTGCGTACTGTGTCTTATTATATTTGGATGTTATATATTTAATATTCTAGTCCTGAAGACACACTATTTCATTTCACTATATGCCTACAAAGGGTTGAAATGACAAATAATAAAGCCTACCCTGGTGGTCTACCAGGTCTTGCATAGTTATTAGGTGCTCCTTTTTCTCTGTATCTTTTAATCATTTTTTGACCTCCTCATACTCCTCATAACAAATTAAACGAATAAATAAATGGTACATGGTCTCTGACATTTGCATAGTACTGTATACCAATCACACACTATGCTCAGTTATGACAAATATAACTACTGAGCACACAGCTACTTTATTTATCCTGAAATACTGCCTCTCATGCATTTGATTTCTGTCCTTCATGTCACCTACAACAACAGTTTTTAATCTGTTTGCTGTTTTGAATCTTTATGTTACTGACATTTTCTACTTATATTTTTTTCTTAATATGATATATAAATATGTAGTGTATCAAAGGCTTGATTTTTTTGTCATGATGTGTCTGATTAAGGGGAATTTTATCAAGATTTCTGCATAATACAATGAATCAAACATGAAGATGATAAAGTGATTCAGAGTGGTCTGATGTGAAAAGATTTCTTTACAGTGGTGGTGATAGGAACCAGTGGTCACAATGTCTGCAACACAAATATAGCCATTTTATTTACTACCCACAATGACCAGTGAATCTACATGTTTTAATAGGTAAGTGAATAAGTTTTTCACCACTCTTACATTTTAACCATTTACGTATGCTATTTTTCAAATTTTGAAAAATTGGTGGAGTTCCCCTCTGATGTAACCACTGACCAGAAATGTGTTCTTCATGTTTACTGTAATAGCTTGAATACAAAACTGTGAGTTATTAATATGCTCTCACTCAGAGTGCAGCTCATGAAGCGTGAGTACGTGCAGACCGTCAGGTGTGTGGCCAGTAGAATATAAAGTGGACAGGTTGAAAGTTAGCACACTCCGGTTCATGCACAAACCTTTCTTTGATTCATAGACATGCATGGGCATCGTTTGTGCTGTGATTTACATCAATAGATGCTGTTATTCTCCCATCAAAGTGGTTTTTCTCTGGAAGAGTAGAGACTGGCCTTCAAAGCCCTGATCCTCTTTTCCTCACCGGCCTGTTTCTCACTGGACCACAATGAGCTCCTGTGAAGCGTTTCCTTCCTAGAAGTGCCTGGAGTCTCTATACAGACAGATGGCCAAAATCACACAAAGTGTTTTTTTACGAACCAGCTGAATGAGAACTGTATGCTGTACACACACCTGCTTCACCGCAGGGTCACACACATGCAGGCTCTGACAGTCCACCCTCTTTCATGAATTGGGCTTGCGGGTCATGAATATGAGTGTCTAAAGTGCCAAATCGTTCTGTTAGAAGGTTCTATTTCAACCTATTGCTCATAATTTTAGTCTTCATTCGACAGCCCTATATTAGAGAGTAAAATTTAAGACTGGGTTTTGTCCACGTCCTGGCTTTCTGGGATGTCATTTTTACACAAAATTACACATAATATCTGTGTTATTACATCATTAAGTGGTTTGATTTGAAATACTCCGTTCTATAATATTAAAAAAGATGGTGCCTCAAGGGTTCTCTAGTAAACAGAAAAGTTCTATACAGAACCTTGAACACTCAAAGAACCACTTGCATGCATAAATGGTTCTTTGCTAGGTAAAATGGTTCTTCAGACTGATTGTGAATGGTTCTATATAGCACCAAAAAGCGTTCTTCTATTGTCACAAGCTTAACATCATAACAATAATTAGACCCTTTTCTGTGCTGTATGGAACCATTTTAAAAAAGGTTCTATATAGAAAATGCTACACATAAATCATCTTCTCTCTCAGTCTGAAGAATCATTTTACCATGCAAAGAACCATTTAAGCATGCAAATGTTTCTTTAACTGTTCGTGGTTCTGTATAGAACATCTGTTTTTATTAAAGAGGCTTTGAAGAACCATATTTTTAAGAGTGTAGAGAAACTTACCAAGTCAGAATCGTTCACAGTGGTGGTGACTGAAACCAGACGTCTAAATGCCTGTAAGACCTACACAGCAGAAAGCTGTGATATAAAATGTTTATGAAAAATCTGCCTTTTACCTGAGATGCTGTTTCATGATTTTGAGATAAGATGTAGGTCTTAGATGTGTTTTTTTTTAATCAGCGGTGGAGAGGTACATGCATGGTAAGGTAAAAAAATACCCAGAGAAAACCCTTTTTCCCTTCTCCAGATTTACCACTGTTCTACCATTAACAACACTGCATATCACTACTCAGAAGACTGATTAAAGAAACGGCTATATTGTGGATATTGTGCTGTCTGGTTCCTGTCACCATCACTGTAAAGAAATCTGAGTCAGCACATTTCACCACAATGAACCATTTCACCTGACTGTTTCCATATCAATGACTCAATTATCCAGATATTTTATCAACATTATCCAGATTGACAGAATTCCCCTTTAAAGGAGAACTCCACCGATTTGTCAAATTTTCTGTATAAATAAATCATTAAGATGTAAACAAAGCCATTCAGAGTGGTTTGGTGTGAAATGCTTCATTCTAGAGAAACTTACTGAGTCAGAATCGTTCACAGTGGCGGTGATAGGAACCAAATGTCTCAAGTTTTTAGTGCCTCCAAGCCTCCCTCACAGAAAGATATTGCATGAAATGGTTACGAATACTCAGCCTGATGTCTGAGACATTGTTTTTACAGTAGTTTTGTAATAAAGTTTTGGCCTTAAATCTATTTTGATCAATTTATTTTACTCCATTCACAGTGGAGGGGTATATAAAAAGGTGTTCTGTAGGTTCAATGGTGGTTTTGGACAGTATATAAATGCCCATATTTTTGTTGTAGACATGGCGACCCCTGGATCCTATCACCACCACTGTAAAGAAATCTGAGTCAAGAAGTTTCTCTACAAAGAATCATTTCACTACTCTGAATGAGTTTACATCTCAACCACTGAATTGTGCACAAATTTTGAAAAATCGGTGGAACTCCCCTTTAAAATGAACTCCCATGACTAAGTTAAAATGCTTAAACTTGAACTTGAGTCTTTATCAGAGACGTGAACTCACCGGCGCTGTGCTCTCTCTGCGCCTTCTTCCTCCTCTCCGGCTCCCTCTCCTTCTTCTCCTGCTCGGGCTCCTCTCTCTCTCTGTCTCTCCGCTCGCTCTGTGGCTCTGATCCCACCTTCACCTTCAGCAGCGCGGGGCGCGTTCGCGCCAGCGCCGAGGAGACGGAGCCCATGCGCGCGGAGCTCAGAGCGCAGCGCGCGGCTCCATCAGTGCAGAGCGCGCGCCAACCGCCGCCTCCATCATCAACAACACAAACACACACTGTGCGCGCGCCCCATCGCGCTCCCGCCGTATTTATTCCTGTCAGCTGAGATTTTTTTTCCAGCCTTCACCGGTTCGAGCTGAGCTCCCAGCGAGCAAAAGTAAACGAACCCCGCGGGGCGGGGGGGGCAACGGAGGGACCACGTAAACAAGACTGTCAGCTCTCTAAACCTAAACAAGACTATAAATCTAACTCTATGAATCTAAAACTCTAATCAAGAGCTTATAAATCTCAACTATGAATGTAAACAAGAGTCTGTAAATATAAACACGAGTGTTTAAACTGTCTCTCTGAAGTACTGAAACCAACCGGAAGTTAGCTCACGTCCACGAAAATGAGCCTTGTGAAACCAAATCCTGAGGTAAATATCTCGTTAAATACACCTTAATTTCTGTACAGCACTAACATGAACTCATATGCCTTCAAAAATGAGTAATAATAATAATTTATTCTTTGTGACGAATGCAATTTGTTTTAGTCATTCACATTTTTTATTCTTTTTTTTTTGGTCTTCAAAAGAGTAGAACAAAGTCACCTGACCTCCGTGGCCGAGTCACTTGACCTTCGACAGCAAGAAATCCATTTTTCTGTGAATGCTAAATATCATATTGATGAATTTAAACTTAGCAACGTCACCTCTACTGAACTGTTTTACTTTTAAAATGAACTCATACAATTAACTAAAAGACTAAAATGTAAAAAGAAAAAGCAATTTATTAATAAAAAGATAAGGAAACATTTCCTGATATTCTCTATGAGCTTCTCTTCTTTCTTTCTTTCTTTCTTACTTTTGTATACATATTACGTTTCCCACCTTAACTTCTAAATAAATGTGTAGTACATTAAGTGTTATGTACGGAGACCCGCTGGTGACATCCCATATAAATAAAAGCAATGAATAATTAATAAGGCGTGGGAACGAGATTTTAAAGTGTGGCCACGACTTAGTAAGGCATGGGATCGAGATAATTATTGACATTTTTACTTGTAGATAGTTTTTGTTTTCTACTTTTACATGTTAAATCACTGTTTAATTGTTTTTGAGATCAGTTTTAGGCTACTCTGCTACCAAACACTTGGTACGAGTTGTACTTCCCTGGAAGCCAGTGGGAACACCACCTGTATCAAGGGAGGACTGGGTCATCTCAGCTGGGGAACAACAAAAACCAACAAAACCACACATGCCAAACAACACAAACCAGGTCAGATTATTAATTTGTCTGAGCAAAGTGACTTGTTGCCAGACTGATGGTGAAATTTTGAAGTGTTTTGCTTTCATAAGTGGTGAGAAATGGAGTGCTTTTGGGTTTTTA
This sequence comes from Colossoma macropomum, assembly GCF_904425465.1. Taxonomy (NCBI): domain Eukaryota; kingdom Metazoa; phylum Chordata; class Actinopteri; order Characiformes; family Serrasalmidae; genus Colossoma; species Colossoma macropomum. Next base: position 22,854,516 of record NW_023494807.1, read on the forward strand.
AGTGTTCTGATGGCAGGGTTTGAATATTTTTTCCCACTTACAGCACTTACAGTAAACAAGAGTCTGTAAATATAAACACGAGTGTTTAAACTGTCTCTCTGAAGTACTTACACCAACCGGAAGTTAGCTCACGTCCACGAAAATGAGCCTTGTGAAACCAAACCCTGAGGTAAATATCTCGTTCAATACACCTTAGTTTCTGTACAGCACTAACATGAACTCATATGCCTTCAAAAATGAGTAATAATAATCATTTATTCTTTGTGACGAATGCAATTTGTTTTAGTCATTCACATTTTTAATTCTTTTTTTTTTGGTCTTCAAAAGAGTAGAACAAAGTCACCTGACCTCCGTGGCCGAGTCACTTGACCTTCGACAGCAAGAAATCCATTTTTCTGTGAATGCTAAATATCATATTGATGAATTTAAACTTAGCAACTTCACCTCTACTGAACTGTTTTACTTTTAAAATGAACTCATACAATTAACTAAAAGACTAAAATGTAAAAAGAAAAAGCAATTTATTAATAAAAAGATAAGGAAACATTTCCTGATATTCTCTATGAGCTTCTCTTCTTTCTTTCTTTCTTTCTTACTTTTGTATACATATTACATGTTTCCCACCTTAACTTCTAAATAAAAGTGTAGTACATTAAGTGTTATGTATGGAGACCCGCTGGTGACGTCCAATATAAATTAAAGCAATGCATAATTAATAAGGCGTGGGAACGAGATTTTAATACGTGGCCACGACTTAGTAAGGCATGGGATCGAGATAATTATTGACATTTTTACCTGTAGATAGTTTTTGTTTTCTACTTTTACATGTTAAATCACTGTTTAATTGTTTTTGAGATCAGTTTTAGGCTACTCTGCTACCAAACACTTGGTACGAGTTGTACTTCCCTGGAAGCCAGTGGGAACACCACCTGTATCAAGGGAGGACTGGGTCATCTCAGCTGGGGAACAACAAAAACCAACAAAACCACACATGCCAAACAACACAAACCAGGTCAGATTATTAATTTGTCTGAGCAAAGTGACTTGTTGCCAGACTGATGGTGAAATTTCGAAGTGTTTTGCTTTCATAAGTGGTGAGAAATGGAGTGCTTTTGGGATTTTAAGTGTTCTGATGGCAGGGTTTGAATATTTTTTCCCACTTACAGCACTTCAGTAAGAAACTGTTGGCCCAGGTCAAATTCAGGTCAAATGTATTTCTTTACAATTTGTCATATTACTGACTGCTTCTTTTAGTCCTTTTCTTTAATCCCTAATGGATTGTGAGTTCCTCCCGCATTTTTCAAACTACATTGTAAAAAATGGTCAGAGAACTCAAAATATCAAATGAACCATCAGTTGCATTAAAGACCCACAGAACCCCAATCTGTGTTTTCTTTCTAATTAGGTTAATCTTGTTCTTGCAGGTAGACAGTAAACATGTAAGTGTACCCTTTGAATAATGTTCCAATGAGCAATAAATGGCCAATATGTTTTACCATATTTCTCTCCTCTCTACATAAACTTGGCGGTCCTAATCTTGGGTAACGCTTCCGTAAGCATTCCCCTGACTAATCACAAGGCTGAGGTCTCTTGCCCCGCCCACACAAAACAGTTTCAGGGTCAACAAAACTTAGTGAGCTAAAATTAACCCAAAACCAAAAGCTGTATGTAGCTGTCTCATTTCATTTGTTTATCCGTACACAAACATTGTTCATTCATCCGTTCCTTCATTCACGCATTGCTTCATCTGTCCCTTTGTTTGTCTGTTCCTTCACGTTGCTTCATCCATGTATTTGTACGTTTGTCCATCCATCCGTCTTCACATCTATTTGTCCAGTTACTGTCACAGAAAAAATAGATAATGATTTGAGCTGGCTAGGAGTGCTGGACAGAGAGCTGTCAATCAAGTAGCTCATTAGCCACGCCCACACAGTTGTCAGATAGGTCTGATCAGTTTATAAGCCATATTTTATCATATTTATATCTCATATTTTTCATTAAGGCTTTGTGTTTCCTTTTTTAAGTTTTGTCAACAGCTGCTTTTGTAGTCCACCTTTCCAAAGTTAATCTTTTTAACCAACTTAGATTTATTTGTTCATCCAACATTTAGCTGCTGACATTTTTTTTTTAGGGGAACCTTAGCCGAGTTTATATTTATAGCATTTGGCAAACACTCTTACCCAGGATGGACTTACAGTCTAACCTTGTTATGAAGTAACTAATGTAGTGTTGGGAATTAGCCCAGGGACTCCCAAGTGGGGAATCAAACCTTAATCTGCTGAATGGAGGGCAGCGGTATTACCCACTACACCATGTCTTAACAAGCATATAGTCCACCTTACTTTTCACATGCTTTTCATGATTATGCCCGAAATATCCAGTTGGGAAGTGGAAGTGTTGTTTATTACTGTTTTAGCTGGGTTAGGAACATGTGCTTACTTCCCTGTAAAAAATGGCTAGTCAGATCCACCTAAATAAATTACTTCCTGTGGTAACAAGTAAATTAACTAGTTTTATTCATCCTAAATACATACTTTGAATGAACGATTCTTTCAATCAATGTAGTATTTTAAGTTGAATAAAACTTGTTACCACATGAAGTAATTTTTTTAGGTAGATCAGACGAGCCATTTTTTACACTGTTGTTAAGTCATTGTTTTATGTCCTATTAGAGGCATTCAGAGTCATTTCTGGGACATTGTGCAATTTGCAGCACTCACTACAGCTGAGTGAAACTGAAAGCATGGCAAGAACAGCCATGTTACAGAATAAACCTCTCAGGAAAGCTCAGTGCTTCAAATGACATATTAATGTGGCTTCATGATCATTGCTTAAAAAAGCTCAGTTATTGTTGAAATATGTGCCAAGTAAACACTGCTGTGTAATGCCATTGCTTTATGGTTATATACCTGTAATAGACTGTAATAGAGGGCGTTTATATACACTTAATAATCTGATAACTGCAGAAAATCTAATTCTATCAGTTATTCAATCAACACATTTACATACACTTGGGTAATCGAATAATGGGAACACTTTGGGTCTACATGAGTCAGGCAATAATCAGATTTTTGCTTTGCAATCCACCTATAAACTCACAGAAGAAGACGTGACATAAATGTAACGCAAAACTCAAACATCATGCTGTGGCTTTTTTTTTTAAACATCAAGTCACTTTAGAGGCGAATATGAATATACACCATCTACAAGAAGAATATGAAGAATATTTAAATCTTTCATTTTGTCAAGCATGTAATTGGTTTTAGGGTCCCTCCGGATGTGTTTTGTTGCCATCTCATGGGTGCTGTGTTAAAGGCTGTTTGCTATTTCCAGGACAGCACTCAGTTATCGCACATGCGAAAACAGAAAAATGAAAGAAATCTGAGTAAGGATATCCATGTGCTGAAAAATCAGTTTACTGAGTTAAAATCCACTCTCTTTATCAGATTTCTAGAAATCCGATAGCAGCCTTAATCCACTCTAAGAAATCAGGGTGTGCTGTTTACATAGAATTCTCTGATTAAAGATTTTCATGCAGGTTCAGGTTCCTGTTGACAAACAGCACACAAACACACAAACATTCAAGCTTTCCAACAATAAAATTTACTTTTTGATTTATTTATATATTTCTATCATGTTAGGATGTTATTAGCATTTGACATACAGTTTATATATGCTTTGCCAGAAGTTCTGTCCATAAGTCACCATAAGCCACTCAAAGCATTACGGAGGGCAGGAATTGGCTGGACAACGTTGGTGAAACAGATTAACCTAAGGATGACTACAAGCAGCTGGTGAGGAAACTCAGAGAGGCATCATGTTGTGTTGATATTTTGAGTTCTCTCAGCAATTTCTTTTTTACAGTATATCTGCAGCATCATGTTGACTCAAAACACATGTATACATTTATAATAGAATCCAGTGGACAGTTGTTTCAGCACCTTTCAAGTCAACAGGCTAATAAGTCAAAATGATGGTCTGTGGTAATCGGCTGCACACTACAGATGTGGCAGATAAAGATTGAGCCGAAAAACGCTGGAGTTTTCCAAATTCTCTCTTACAAAAAACATGAACTGTCAATGAAAGAACACACATCAATGTCTCCATCCTCCACAGACTTTATTGGTGCAAGTATTCACTGACAACGTTCTGTTGGCTCATAAAAGCTTGTAAAAGCAGGTCCAGTCTAAACTATTTTAGGTAAACACTGAAATGGCTCTTCACAGAGGGCCACTATTGCTATTACTCTAACTTCAACACCTAGACAGTGGATCTAAGTCTTTAATCTGGCAGAAAAGGCACTGGAAAGCAGTGATTTATGCTCATCGAAGGGGTAGCAGCTGTTTCTGTGGGTCTATAGGGAGCGTGAGTAATGCTGTTTGTGTTGTGTGTTGCTGGGCGAGTCTGACCGAGGTGTGAGGTCCAGCGGGGCCAGTTGCTGGTCACTCCAGATCTTCATGGTTCTGGGTAGACTCATTAATCACCTGTAAAATCCAAGTAGAGCAAAACAAAGGACTATGAGGCCAAGAGAGGAGGCTAACAACTTAACCATTTAATGCTGGTGCAAAAAAAGATTTTTATTTTGTGTTACAAACTACCAATTTGAACAAGCAAACACATGAATGGGAATAAACACACTAGTTATTACATAGAGGTGTGTATTCTGAATGTGTGCATGCTGTGAAAAAGATTTGTAGTGGCAGACTTAAAATTGTAAGTTCAATAAACATCAGATAATAAGTTTACATTAAAGAATGTAAGACAGGTTGTTGTTGTGTTAACTTACTATTTGATGTTCAGTTAACTTAAAATTTTCAGTCAGGCAAAAATAAATTTAAGTTAAATTACAAAACATGGATATTTAAGTTTTTCTCAGTAAGTATTTTATGTGTTAAGCAGGTTGTGTTGGACTAACTAAAATTAACTTTTTAAAAATATGTTTTCAAATTCTTTGTTTAGGTAACAAAAAATGATAGGTCAACAAATTTAAAATGGATTTTTTACAGTGTAACAGAGCCGATATTGTAACTTCGGATACCGATCAGATATTCTTCTTTACAACCTACTAGCTTCAAAATGATTTTGTATTGAAGCGCTTCACTTCAGATGATAATCTAAAAGGAGGCTGTAATGCTGAAAGTGTTCAAACACTCTACTACAGGAAGAAATACATAATGTTTCAAATACATAAAGGATTATCGGGCTGATTTAGAGTATGATTCATTCCTCCCCACAATTACAGAAGGTGTCCCAAGTCTTAAACGATTGTCTTCCCAGATAATTCTATGGTGTGAGGAATATGTAATCCAAACTTTATCCCTCTGATTTACTCACAGTCCAGTCATGACCAGCCTGATTCGAATCATTAATGATAAACGTGTTCAACATTTATGACTCAGTATCCTGTAGTGTGGAGGGAACGGCGATTCTCTCATATACGCTGTGCTGACGTCACATTTGAAAGACAGTTAACTGGTGAGAGCAGAGCTGGACGAAAAGCCCAGTTCAATGGGAGAATAAAACTCATGTTATCCCAATGTACATTGTAAAAATAAATAAATTAAATTAATTATACTTTCTTTCCCTTTTGATAAATTCACACATAACTCGCAAAGTAATTTATGCCATGCTGTTATCTGCTATGTTTGTTTTGATTTAGCGTGATGTTTGTTCACAAAAAGTTCTGTGAGATCTCAGGTTCTGAGAGACAACACTGTTGATCGGGCTGCTGAATAGTGAGGACACCCACACATTACGCCTACAGGAGCTTTTATGACATCCCATTCTAAATCCATAGGCATTAATATGGAGTTGGTCCCCCCTTTGCAGCTTTAACAGCTTCTACTCTTCTGGGTAGCTTTCTGCAAGATTTTGGAGTGCTCATCCAGAAGAGCGTTTGTGAGGTTAGACACTGATGTTGGACGAGAGGGCCAGGCTGGCAATCTCGATTTTAGTTAATCCCAAAGGTGTTCGATGAAGTTGAGGTCAGGGCTCGGTGTGGTCCACACCAAACTCACCCAACCATGCCTCTATGGACCTTGCTTTGTGCACTGGGGCCCAGTCATGCTGGAACAGAAAAGGTTCTTCCTCAAACTGTTCCCACAAAGTTGGAAGCATACAGTTGTCCAAAATGTCTTGGTCTGCTGAAGCATTAAGATTTCCCTTTCACTTGAACTAAGGGGCCTATAGGCCAACCCCTGAAACACAACCCCATAGCATTATCCCACCTCCACCAAACTTTACAGTTAGCATAGTGCAGTCAGGCAGGTAATGTTCTCCTGGCATTTGCCAAACCCAGACTCATCCATCAGACTGCCAGATAGAGAAGCTTGATTCATCACTTCACAGAATACATTTCCGCTGCTAGTCCAGTGGCGGTGTGCTTTACACCACTACCCCCGACGCTTGGCATTGTGCATTTTGATCTTAGGCTTATGTGTAGCTGTTTGGCCATTGAAACGCATTTTATGAAACCCCTAATGTGCAGTTCTTTAGCTAATGTTGCTTTCAGAGGCAATTTGAAACTCTTAAGAGATTGATTCCACAGGGGATAGGCACTGTGCACTTCAGCACTTGTCAGCACGCTCTGTGAGTTTGTGTGGTTTTCTTGCTTTGTGGCTGAGCTGTTGTTGCTCCCAGGTGCTTCAATTTCACAATTATAGAATTTACAGTTTACAGGGGCAGATCTAGCAGGATGGAAATTTCACAATCTGACTTGTGGCAGAGGTGGCATCCCTGTCATCCTCGGCAGCCATATTTAAAGTCACTAAGCTCATCAGTTTGACTCATTCTACTGCCAGTGTTTGTCTATTGAGACTGCAAGGCTATGTGCTTAATTGTATCCACCTGTTAGCAATGGGTGTGGCTGAAACACTTGAACTCAATGATTAGGAGGGGTGTCCCATTACTTTTGTCCATACAGTGTATGTGGTGTTTGATGACTGAAGGACTACTAAGGATAAAAAAATCAGTGTAATCTGTCATTATGTGTGAGATCTCCCATGTTTTTAACATTGGTTAGGATTTTAAAAACCCTGTAGTGTGGGCCGAGCATTACTCACCACCCACTTGTTGTTTTCCATCTAAAAGAAATGAGGTGAAAAAAGACTAGGCTAGTAACACTGGCTGAGGTAACAGGCCATTAACAGACCATTAGTGTTAGTCTGCACTTTAGATTGACTGCCTTTTTCCATGCAAATTTCAAGCCATGCCACCTACTTTTTTTGTTTTGATCTTGTTCTGAACGTGGTGGTGCTTAGAGAAATAGCAGTGCTGGGAGTCGGCAAGCTGGCGTGCAGTGTTTTTTAGATTTCAAAGGGTTTAAAGTTATTACATTTTGTTTGCAAATGTATCGATGTATTGTTACAGTATGATATATGTCTGGCCTTGTTTAAATACTTCATCATCATGTCCTTTGAGTTCATTGAATTTTTTTTATTTTAAATGCTTCAAATAGATGTAATGGTTTGAAACCCACCTGGCCATCTCTGGTCTCAATGGTCTTGATGAGCACCTTCTTGGTTGTTGTGCTTTCAACCATAGGTCTGGACTCCAGCATGGTTTCTGTGAAAAAGAGATCCACAATAATAGTATACATACAAAAAAACACATGAGTCTTATATGCACAAGTTGTAAAACTAGATGCTCACCTCTCAAATTAAGGGTGGAAAAGTTTGGCAAAGGTGTTGAGATTCTAAAAGCAGGAGAGTATGTGGATTAAAAAAACACGACCACTAACGTCCAGTTCTAATATCAAAACAAGGGCAACAAAAAGGGTTCTTTGGAGCAATACCATAGAAAAGCCACTTGTGGTTCCCCAAAGAACTTTTTCGGTACATGTTCTTTTAAAGAATCATTTTTGTAAATGAGATGTGTGAAGGTGAATAACCTTTTTAAGGACCTCCCGCATAATATAGGCTCTATATCAGATTCTATATCAGATAAAGTTGTGTCATAGAAAAGTATGCCCGAAGCTAAGAGCCATTGAGGAGCCTTAATTTTTAAGAGGGTAGTAGCTTATAAATCATCCCAATACAAGACAGCTGATCTAGGATCAGACTCACGTAATAATATAATGCTATACAATTCAATATAAAAGGCCAAAACTGATCCTAAATCCGCAGTCTCACTAGGATTGCTGAGCCTTCGCCATAATTGTATGCTTGCATGAATTGATTTTTTTCATGTGTAAGATAGCATGAAGTTCTGCGAGTCAGAGGCTCATTTATGGAGTTTTTCCCGTACCTGCTCTCCTCCCCTTCCAGCAGCTTTCTGTAGGTGGCAATCTCAATGTCTAGGGCCATTTTGACGTTGAGCAGGTCCTGGTACTCCCGCAGGTGGCGGGCCATCTCATCCTTCATGTTGTGGATGTCTTCCTCCAGACGGCTGATGGTGTCCTGGTAACCTGAGGACTCCATGGCAAAGTTCTCCTCCGTCTCTCTCATCTGACGCTCCAGAGACTCATTCTACAAACAGAGAGAGAGCGAGGTAACAGAGTTATCTTAATATTGTTTGCAGCATTGATTACAAAACACAATTCTAAGATCCTGCACTGCATTATGTCGGATTCTCCCTGAGTGAACTCATTTGATTCAACCCATCAGAAAATTAGCAAGTCCAATCAAGCCTCAAGTTAAGTGGATTAGAGCAGGGAACGTACTTAGACTGAGTTGTATACAGTGTCTGTTTATGTCCAACAGCAAGAGGACAAAAAAATCTAGAAATTCTCATCGCTGTTACACTGTATGGCCAAATGTATGTGGACAACCCTCCTAATTATTGAGTTCAGGTGTTTCAGCTACACTTTTTGCTAACAGAAGACAGACATGCAATGTCCATAGACAAACAGTGGTAGTAGAAGGATGACTTTAAAACACTGTTATAGGATACTACCTTTGGCACAAGTCATTTTGTGAAATGTCTGCCTTGATAGATCTGCCCTGGTCAACTGTAACTGCTATTGTTGGGAAATGGAAACATCTAGGAGCAACACAGGATCAGCCATGAAGTGGTAGATGACACTAACTCACAGAGCTGCGCAGCCAAGTGCTGAAGCGCGTGTTGAGTAAAAATCACTATCTGCTAGTATGCATTGTGCCAACAGTAAAGTTTGGTGGAGGAGGGATAATAGTCTGGGGCTGTTTCAGGGTTCGGGTTAGGCCTCTTAGATTCAGTGAAGGGTAATATTAATGCTACAGACAATTATATGCTTATGTCTTTGTGGCAAAAGTTTGGAGAAGGCCCTTTCCTATTTCAGCATGACTGTGCCCCAGTGCACAAAGTAAGCTCCATAAAGACATGGTTTGACTAGTTTGGTGTGGAGGAACTCCAGTGGCCTGCACAGAGCCCTGACCTCAACCCCACTGAACACCTTTGACATGAATTGGAAAAATGATTGCTAGGTCTTCTCATCCAACATCATAATCTGACCTCACAAGTGCTCTTTTGACTGAATGGGCATAAATTCCCATAGACACACTGCAAAATCTTGTAGAAAGTCTTCCCAGAAGAACGGAGGCTGCTATAGCTGCAAAAGGGTTGGCAACTCCATATTAATGCCAATGGTTTTGGAATGGGATGTCCAACAAGCTCATTTTGGTGAAATTGTCTGGTGTCCACATACTTTTGGCCATATAGTGTAATTAGCATGTTCTGTTACAATCTTTACAAGCTATTTTTCGGAGCATTGAAATAAAAACAAAACCACTTCTATTTTAGAAAAGAAACTAGTGTGAATTAGAATTAGCATGAATATTAGCATGTCCTGAGAAATCTTAGCATGTTAATTTTAGGAGCACTCAGTGTTTTATGTTTTAACTTAAAAAGTAAGAATTCTTGTTGTCTTAAACTGCTGAGTTCACCGAACTTCAAATAATAAGTGAACAGAAGGTAAACACAGATTATTAACAGATTATGCCTGTTAAGTTTTATAAGTTCTATAAACCCAAAATATTAAGGCAACCAAACTACAAACTTCTTTTTAAAATAAAACACTGAATCAGTTTTTAAAGTGAGGCAGAATTGGGATTCCTCTTTGTTTACCAAGCCATGTGCAATACACTTACTGTCCCCTTGAGGGCGTCCACGTCACAGGTTAGAGCCTGCACCTGCCGGCGGTACTCATTGGCCTCCTGTTTGGCTGCTCGTAGAGCTTCATTATTCCTGTTGGCAGCTTCGGTCAAATCAGCAAACTGCAAATTCACACACAAATTGATGGTAAATAAATGTGTAGGACTCACAGACACACAAAGGCACAGACAGCCTGCTAAAGACACAGTGAATGCTCCATAATGGCAGATAATTTGGAGTTTTTTTTTCAAATACTATTGAAAAGGCTTTTATATATGTCGAATATGTCCAGTTTTGTACTGGTTTTCACTGTAGAAATTACAAAGAATTTTCCATAATAAAAGTACTGGTATTGGTATTGGTGTCAGGATATATGCCTGATATTATTGATATTACCCATGGCTACTTTGGCTTGTTCAAGATTGCTGTGAAAATGCGTAATTCCAAGGATGAAAAATCTAACCTAATTCTGATTGGTACAATGAAAAACTTGCATTAGATTCCTCCCACCCAACTCACATCTAATACAGGATACACAAAACTGTACTTCACTTAACAGTCAACAGCAAATTCAGCAAAAACAGCAAAGTTAAAATAAAAGAATTTGATGTAGTATGTAAAAACTAAGTTTTAAAACATATCATGTACTCCTGAGTCCCTACAGTCCATATACAGAGAAACTAAGCTGCAAAAAGGGCTGTAGCAATTTTGTGATGTCATGAAAATCAAAGCATTCACATATATCTGCCTATTCAGTCAACAGCAGTTTAGCTCCGCACATCCATGCTGAAGCTATAAAGAGCGTTTCAGTCTTGACTTCATTATGAATGAGACACAATGCAGGGCAGCTAATCAGAACAAATGTACATATATTACTCTTATAGCTAGAATATTTAAAACAGCCTTTTTAATTTTGAAGAATAAAAAGACATTGCAAAATGGTAAAACTGAAAAAAAACATTTAAATCCCATACAAAGGTCATAAGATCATGAGGTGTACTTCTGTTGAACCCCATGTGAGAGACAGGAGCAGATAGTCACGAGGAGTAATGAGATTAAAGAGTCAAGCTTAAGTGTGTTGTGTTTACACTGTGCTGTTGCTCATCACACCCACAAGCCCTTTCTGTTTTAACTACTCAGACAAGGTCTCTGACGTATGGTCATTGGTAGAGCTAATTAAGCAGGGTTTGAAATCAGCATTTTTCTGCAAAGTGGAACAAATGTAACTGGGGGAGAGAGAGAGAGAGAGAGAGAGAGGAGGCTGCCCAAAAGCTGATTTGCAAAGAAAAGCAACGATTTCCATTGTGATCGCACGATTAGTGCAGATAAAAACAATGAAAAACACGTGCCATGCGGTCAGCACCTTAGACTTGTACCACTCCTCGGACTCCTGGATGTTCTTAGTGGCCAGGTTCTCATACTGCAGCCGGACGTCCCTGAGAGCAGCGGTCAGGTCAGGCTTAGCCACGTCCAGATCCACCTGCACCTGCTGCTGCTGGATCTGAGCTTGCAGTTCTACCATTTCCTGAAGAGAAAGATGGAAGAGAGTGTGGAGTTGGCGTAGTATACTATAGTCAGCTTAATTATAATTATTATTATTTTTATTGGCACCCTAGGTAAAAATTGGAGAGCCTCAGCAAAGACCTTAAACCTCCCTGCATGTTAGTACATTTGGTTCAATAATATACAATTTGAAACCACAACAATCATCCCGGGACAGATGCGCCACATGCAATTTCTCAGACTATTGAAAAGGAAGGTAATAGAATAGGCAGCAGTCACTCGAAAAGAGTTGCAGGATGGCCTGAAAGCAGAAGGAGCAACAGTAACACAGGGAACAATAAGCAATGAACTAAACTGAATTCATCTCCATTTCTGCACCCCACACAAAACTCCTCTGCTAAAAAAGAAGCACAGAGATGCATGACTAAAATTTGCACGAGCATTTGGACAAATCAGAACTGCTTTGGAACAATGTACTTTGCACAGACTAAACAAAAACAGAACTCTTTGACAATAATGTGGCTCGTCATGTTTGGAAAAAAGGATTGCGTGTATGATCCAAGAACGCCACACCCACAGTGAAGTACAGAGGTGGGAGCATCACGATGTAGGACTGCTTTTCTACAAATGGTACTGATTGATTACACCATCATCAAAGGAAACATGAATGGAGCGATGTATCAGGAGATATTAGAGAAAATAAGGGGAAAAATGGACACTTCAACAAGAGAACACCCCCAAGCATACAGCCAAAATAGGCTGGTTTCTGAAAAAAGTGAACATGCTTGCATAGCTAGGCTATGCATAGCCTAGTCAACCTAGTCAACCAGATGCAAGACGTCTGATTCTGGATAGCCAGTTATCGTTCTCAGCTGATATTGCGAACCTAACTCGGTCATGCAGGTTTCTGCTGTACAACATCCAAAGGATCCGACCCTGAAGAAAATTTGAGAATAGTCAAATGAGATAACACAAAAGTTTGTTGATTTGTATGTATCAGACAATGGCTTTATAAAAAAAAGCTATATGCCAACGAATGCTCATGTACCACTGTTAGTGCAACAACTAAGAAGTTTAAAACAACTGGAGCTGTAGCGATAGCTAACACAAACTGTGCATCAACAGGTGGGCTACTGTCTGTAACGGTACACTAGCAAGGTGGAGCTACAAGGTAGGGGTTTCTAATGGAATGGCCAGTGGGAGTATGTTGTATATCAGCACAGTGTAGTACTTTTCCACAGTGAGATGTAGCGCATGGAGGGAACAGTGAACTGGGTACATAGTGAGTGAACATGATTTTGTGTAAGGCTACTTCATAGCACAGGTGTTAAGCGGCTGTGAGAGTGGAGAACCTACTGAGAGGGAAAAAGAGGGAAATAGGCCAAGGTGTGAAACTGTGTAACACTTCTGACCTCCTCATGAAGCTTCTTCAAGAAGGCAATCTCATCCTGCAGAGAGTCCACTTTCCGCTCCAGGTCCACCCGGGCAAGTGCTGCATTATCCACATCCTGTTGGAGCAATCACAGATAATGTCACTGTTGTAGGAAAACCAAAATGGTACATTTGTAGGAATAGAAAGGAAAAAAAATGGAAATTGCTCTGCTTTTTCAAAATTTCTACATAATTCATTCACTGAGATGTAAACAAAGGCATTCAAAGTGGTTTGATGTGAAACAATTTATTGCAGAGCAACTTACTGACTCAGTGGTGGTGATAGGAACCAGGGGTCATGATGGCTACAGTGCAAATACAGTCATTTTATTTACTATTCAAAACCACCAGTGAACCTATATGTGTCTTCTGAGGTTTTACATGAAATGTACTACATTAATGAAATATTATTTTTTTTATATGTTTTCTAAATGTAGGCCATTATACCTTATTCCCCACACTAACAGTGTCTGCTACTCAGTCTGGGTGGCTCCCACTTCTCTTCCTGCTGACTAAAGCACCATATCAAAGCCTAATATCACAATCAACCGGGGCTGAGCTCCTTTACAAAACACTGCCTCTGTTTTTCGAGTCCCCAGACATCCACAGCCTTGGCATCCAACAGCACCACAACAGTTTACTTTGTCAGGGCATGGGGGAAATCAGCAGTGAAGCAGCTTTACCCAGCTCTAATACCACAGACAAAGCCAGCCATTCAAGCCAGTGGCCCTGCAGCGGACAGCCTGCCATGCCCTGCCCTGAAGATATAGTCCTACTGGAGCCTGAGCTCTACTAGAGCTTTAACCAGGCCTGAATTTTTTTAACAGAACTGGAATGTAGCCTAAGAAGATTCTGGCTCACAGCATCAAACTTTAAATCCAAGCTATAGCCCAACATAATGCTATCCAAACCTGACTGTCACCCAGCAAAATTGTCTGAACCTGACTGTCGCCCAGCAAAATTGTCTGAACCTGACTGTAGCCCAGCAAAATTGTCTGAACCTGACTGTAGCCCAGCAAAATTGTCTGAACCTGACTGTAGCCCAGCAAAATTCTGTCTGAACTCCACTTTAGCACCACAAAATTCTATTTGAACCCAACTGTAGCCCAACAAAATTGTCTGAACTTATCTATAGCCCAACAAAATTGTCTGAACTTATCTATAGCCCAACAAAATTGTCTGAACCCGACTATAGCCCAAAAAAACTCTGTCTGAACTCCACTTTAGTGCCACAAAATTCTATCTGAACCCAACTGTAGCCCAACAAAATTGTCTGAACTTAAATATAGCTCAACAAAATTCTGTGAACCGAACTGTAGCCCAGCAAAATTGTCTGAACCTGACTGTAGCCCAGCAAAATTGTCTGAACCTGACTGTGGCCTAGCAAAATTAAGTCTGAACTCCACTTTAGCACCACAAAATTCTATCTGAACCCAACTGTAGCCCAACAAAATTGTCTGAACTTAACTGTAGCCCAACAGAATTCCGTCTGAACCCGACCATAGCCCAACAAAAATTCTTTCCCAACTTGACAAAATTCTGTCTGAACCTGACTGAAAGTTCTGTCCTAACTTGACTGCAACCTGACAAATTTCTGTCCCAAGCTGAAATTTGAAACTGACCCCAGCCTGATACTTGAAGCCCAAATGCTTGAGAGATAATATCTGAACATGATAAAACCTGATGTGAATAGTTGGGTCCTATCTTGTTCAGAAAAATATTTTAACCAGGTCTGTTGCCCAAAGATAAATCTGAGCACTAACACAGCATGACCCCAGCCTTGTATAACTGTGTTTGTTTTGCCATAGGATGCCATGATGATTTATAACAGCACAACTTTCTTGCACTAGCCTTTTATTAACATTTGTCTGCTGTCTGATATCCTGTCAGGTCTTTGTTCAATATTCCACTTACAGATGCAGAAATTACTGAAGATGTTATCTACTTATCTCATATGACATGAGGGGGGTGTGTGTTGGGTGCAGTTGGTTGCTGCGTTTGTTTTTATCCCAGAACAGGCCTACTTGCTTAATTTTTCCATTGGTCAGGTTATTTAGTGTAATGCTGCAGTTTTGCTACTTTCTTAAAATGAAAGGCACCTATATGGTCCCTGTACATATGGTTGTAGAAAAAATCTTTGCGATGCACCATCAATTCACTGTAATACTTATCATATTATCAGCTTTGAGAAGCAGCTGGTAGTTTTGAAGTTTTCTCCATAGAGAGTATCATTACCAACTGTTTGCATGTGATGTAATTTAGGCTTTTCAGCTGCTCATTTCCAGCACACACATACACACTATGGTTTGTATTTCTGTCTTTGTGGGGTATTTCTAATGCCTTCTGTATGAGCGTGTGTAAATCTTGTTGTGCTACAAGCTAGCAATGTGCATTCTGACTAATTTTGATATTCAAGTGTCCATAAGAGTTAATGAAGTGATATCCAACTGATCATGGGCAAGGAAAAAATGGCAAACAACAAAGTACCTTAGCTGAAATTAACACATGGCAGACTTACTCTTTTAGGTGACAGATCTGGTGTTAAGAGGCTAAAAACATAAGTAGTGCAAAAATGTAACAGCAAGCAGAAAAATGCATTTGAAACATGTTTTATTATTCGGTTATTATTTGGTTATTACTCGAATTTATTATTTGAAAATCGGTAGTTTTCGTGTTGGATGAGTAACTGAGGCTGCCTATTCGGACGTGAGCTACAACTGCAGCTAACTAGCACAACACTTGGAGACTCAACACTGATGAAAACTTGTCGTCTTACACAGGGGTAGGTAGTAACTAGTTACCTTGACTGGGGTACATGTACTTAAGTAAATATTGATAGATTTGCATTCTCTTGAGTGTTTTCAGATCATAATACTGTCTTGGCAAAATAGAATCAGAGGGGAACACTGCGCATGCAGGCAAATGCTCTTCTACTGAACAGCTGGCAAGGGAGAACCAATGCCCAGTGCTACTCAAGTGGCCAGGATAGCAGGCAGGTCACTTCTAACCATATGCTTTTCTCTTGATGGTAGGCATTCACACTGGCACTAAGTACCAAACAGTCCAGGACAGAATAACACAAATAACACTGCTGCACCGGTAACGTTCACAACAACATCAGAAAAATGTCTCTCTTCTTACCGGGAGTGTGGCACCTCCCAAGAGCCTTTGCATGGCCATTTTGCACTTAACATGGCCTCAGCAACCACATCTGCTTTTCACATATAAGCTGCTGTTTTTGAGGATTATCCTCCTGGGCACCAGACAAATGTCCCCACAATGTCACATTCTTGAACACATGATGTTTTCCATCATTATGTTTTCCATCATTATGGGGACATTACATCATTAGGGGGACTATACTCACATGATCACACTCAGTCTACACTAATTCTGAGTGTCCATTCACAAACTGTGCTGACTGCCCATCCACATCACTGCTCCTGTTTCCAAAACAGCTGAGCAGACTGCCAAGAGTGGAATCTCTGAAATCATCCACTAACGCTACAGCCAGAGTTCATCAACATCAATTCTAATGAGCTAAAGCAAAAGCCTCCACTTTTCAGGGTCATTACTACCCTTTGTTATAGTTTTAAAATGATTAATTTCATAGTTTATAACATGAATTACATTTAGATTCAGTTTACATTCTGTATCAACAAGTGTGAGCCTGCACCTCCAACTTTTCCGTTTATTTTAAACATAGAGCAGTGTAGAGGTTGGTTTTCTGCAGGCAAGAGTGACGCACAACAATAATGTTTCATTAAATTCAGTAATCTTTTTATTTTTATATTCAGAAAAATATCAATCTGCTCTCCGTCTGGGCCATTCCTGGTGTCTTTCTTGACTCAGAATCGACTAATAAAAGTGTTCTTGACTCAGACTCGATGTGTCCTGGTCTCGATTCAGGTTCGTCTCTAGAGGTTTTAACTACAATACACTGTTAGAAATAAAGATACTGTGCAGGTACATTTTTGTTTTCATCAAGGCACAAACAATGTAAATGTACCCTCAAAGGTACAGCAGTGGTTTTAAGGTCCAATTGTGCACCTTGAATAAGTTTTTCCCAAGTGAAAAGTACATATTTGTCCCTTTTCATAACCTAATGGTTTAAAACAGAACAATAAAATAAAAAGGCTGGGAGACGTGACGGGGAGTGTGGAGTCTATACAGCTAGAAAATTTAATGTCAATAGATTACAGTACAATTATGTTCCCTAGCTAAAAGTACTGAGATGTACCCTTGAGGGTACCACCCCAGTGACAAGACAGGTACTGCCCCAGTGAGAGTGTGTTAACTACCACATTTGACGAAGCTTGCTGTTTTGAATGGGGCACTTTGATGAGGCTTATGATCGGTTCAGTGTAGCAATATAAATTCTTAACACTTCAAAATATATCGGGTTTGCGCTCGATAGCAGCAGTTTTTTGAAAACGTCATTAATTTTTCCCATAGAGAGAAACTGCTTAGATCTGTAGTTCCTAATATGGGCAGGACGCTGACTACAGAATGACGACACACTGGCCTCAACTGGACACCATACCTGTCTGAAGCTCTGCATGCTGTTCTCAGCCTCTTCTCTTTGGAGAATCTCCTCCTGCAGCCTGGGAAGAATGAACGACAACATGGGTCACATCTTTTGATAACAGCCTTACAATAGGAATGTTTGCAAAGTGCAATAATAAACAAAGACTGAGGGAGATATTTATGTGAGTAACTATCTCAAATTAGAGAATAATTTACCTTCAGACTGTTCAAGGGCTGAAAATAGGTTTAGAGAGCCATTTGCATTTTGTTCATTTTACTCCTAAACCATAAAAACACTGGGGGAAAAGTGATACATTGAATTGACAAGATTCAAATTTTCCACATGAATAAAATATGATAGAATAACTCAATAATTGCCAAAAACAAGCAAACTGAAAGACAAAATAATGCTTTAATATTTTGTTAATGTAGAAATAATGTACACATTTGAATCATGTCAATTCAATACCTCACTTTTTTGAAACCAGCACTGCAACAGTTACAAGAACAATTTTCTAGTTATGATAATGAGAACATTTTACATCGATTCAAACCTCAAACACACATCAACTCATCTTCTGCCCTGTTCCACTTTCTACAGTTGTTTGCAAAAGTTTGGGCGCCCCTGGACAAATTATGTTTTGTTGATTTTCTAAGTGAAACTAAGTGAATGCATCCTCTACAGAGAACACAGTTCTACAAATTTCAATGAACAATTACAGCTATTTAGCATTTTTTGTCGAAAAAATACAATAAGACATAAAATGTGGCCTGTCCAAAAGTTATGGCACATTATTACAACAGATGGGAAGGACTTTGGTTGCACAGCAGATGAAACATCCTGTTTCTTAAGAAATGTTGTGCTGTGCGCAGCGGCTGACTAGAATCTTAGGAGTAATTTTCTTGTTTACATGCTATTATGTCTCAAATAAGTTGATGCTCGCAAGGTGCACTGCTGTAGCATCTAACATTATAGAGAGTTTACCTTCGTCTGCCTGTTTAAAATCTTTGAATTACAGATGGTAAAATATTATTAAAGTAGACATCCGGTTTGATGCAGTTTGATGGAGAATGTGAGGTATCTTCTGCCCTGTTCCTCTTTGTGCAGTCATATGCAAAAGTTTGGGCACCCTTGGTCAAATGATGCTTTGTTGATTTTCTAAGTGAAACTAAGTGAACGCATCCTCTACAGAGAACACACGTCTGCAGATTTCAATGCACAATTATAGCTAAATGTAACATTTTTTAGGAAAAAACACAATAAAACATACAATATGGCCTGTGCAAAAGTGACGGCACCTTATATATTTTATGTTTTATTTTTTTACAGTATGTTGAACCCAGCAAATGAACAGAAACTGTCACTAAAATCTGCAAAAGTAATCATATTTAGTTTTTTTCCTCTGAAGATGTGTTAACTTATTAACTTATTTTTACTTAGAAAATCAACAAAACGTCATCTCACCAGGGGTGTTCAAACTTTTGCATAACTATATTTTACACCATCGCTCTGTTTTTCTGCAGCGAACTATTTATTTGTTTATTTGTTTGTTTGTTTGTTTAACAGGTTTCTATAGTTTAACTCAACTTAACAAGTTCAGTACAACTCAAAGACATAATAATAATAATAATAATAATAACAATCTTCGCGCTCACTTCTCTCGGAGCCTCTCGATGTCCTGTATCAGATTGTCTCTGGCCACCTCGGCGCGCGCCTTCTCTCCGGTCAGCTCGTCCACCTGCCTGCGCAGCGCGCGCAGCTCCTCCTCGTAGATCTCTGCGGCGCGCGAGGCCCCATGTCCGCGGCGCAGCTGCTCGAGCTCTGCGGTCAGCGCGCGGTTCCGCTGCTCGGCCGTGCGCACCTTCTCGATGTAGCTCGCGAAGCGCTCGTTCAGTGACTGCAGCTGCGCGCGCTCGTTCGTGCGGTTCGTGCGGAACTCCGCGTTTACGGCGTCGCTCAGAGAGAAGTCCGGCGCCGGCGCGCACGCGGACAGAGACATGGCGGACGCGGCAGACGCGCGCGCCCTCGCGCTGGAGATCGCATGCAGCACCGGTGCGGAGGACGTGCGCGAGCGCAGCGAGGAGGAAAACACGCGGCTGCGCTCATCACCGAAGCGCTTCCGGTAGGAGGAGACGGTGGAGGAGAGCCGGGACATGCTGCTGCCTGTCTGACCCTCTGAGGCTCTAACGCTCAACTTCTGCCTCAGCTGGAGTCGCTTAGAGTCGAACTTCTGGAAGAAGCAGTGAAGGCGGCCAGCTTTCAGCTCCACACTGACCTCTCCGCTTCAGCCTGTATTTATAACCCCCTCCTGCTGCCCTCCCACTTACAGGAGCCTCCTACTGCCCCACTGAAGAGCTCCACACTCACACGGTTCGTTCGGACTTTTCAGAACAGACTCAAACGGACAGCTGACCTTTACAGACAAGTTTTCACACCGTTACAGTTTAAATTTGATGCTAGTGATCTAACTCATTCTTTGACGTTATTAATGGTTGTTGGTTTGCTTGTTTGTTTGTTTGCTTGCTTGACAAAGCAGCAGTAGCCCTGCTGGTGACATGCCGTATAAATAAAAATAATGCATAGCCACGACTTACTAAGACGTGGGAACGAGATAATCAAGTCGTGGCCACGAGATCATACCTTATTAAACTGTGGTCATGACTTAATAGTCTTATTCCCATGCATTAATAGGTGGTGGCCATGCATCATTTTAATTTATGCAGGGTGTCACCAGCAGGGCTCCGTACATCAGAGAGGTTTGGTGCTGTTGCTTTGTTGTAGTTGTTGTTGTTTTTGTTGTTGTTTATTTGTTTTACATTTTTACAAATTCGACTGACATTTTGAGGTCACCCTCACTGCAGTCTACACTGTTGGTTGGACCTTATTGATCTGATGTGCTTGCTCTTTGATGTTTGATGTTTGTTTGTTTGTTTGTTTATTTGACAAAACAACAGACAAGTTTTTGTTGGTGGGGTTTTTTTGTTTTACATTTTTTACAAATTTGACTCACATTTTGAGATCACCCTCACTGCCACCATCTACACTGTTTTTACACTGTTACAAAGTTCAATTTGACGCAAATTTGAGAACAGCCTCACTGCTGGTTGGACCTAACTGATCTAACTCATTGTTTGACATTATTTCTGGTTGTTTGTTGACTTGCCTGACGAAAGCAACAGTACGAAGCTCTGCGGGTGATATCCTGTGTAAATAAACATAAAGCTTA
Organism: Colossoma macropomum; assembly: GCF_904425465.1. NCBI lineage: Eukaryota > Metazoa > Chordata > Actinopteri > Characiformes > Serrasalmidae > Colossoma > Colossoma macropomum. The sequence continues at coordinate 22,875,272 of NW_023494807.1, forward strand.
GCCATGCCATATTAACGCGTGGGAACGAGATCCTAATGCGTGACCATGACTTACTAAGGCATGGGAACAATATAATCAAGTTGTGGCCACAAGATCATGCCTTATTAAGCTGTGGTCAAGACTTAATCTCATTCACATACCTTACTAAGTTGTGGCCATGCATTAGTATCTCATCCCCATGCCTTACTAAGTCATGGCCACGACTTAATTATCTTGTTCCCATGCTTTACTAAGTCATGGCCACACGGCTTTTCCAACAGAGAAGTTTGGTATTGTTGTTTTGTTGTAGTTGTTTGTTTGTTTGTTTTACATTTTCACAAATTTGACTTACATTATGAGGTCACCCTCTCTGCAAAATAATAATATGCTTGTTTCATCTCTCATTGTTTGAGGTTATTTCGGGATGTTTGTTGGTTTGTTTGTTTGTTTGACAAAACACAAGCTTTTAGATATTTAAAAATGTAACGCACATATTTTGAGATTACTTTCACTTCATCATCTACACTGTTGATTGGACCTTATTGATCTAATGAGCTTGCTGTAGCATAACTCATTGTTTGATGTTGTTTAGAGTTGTTTGTTTGTTCCTTGACAAAACAACAGACGTGTTTTTACATTTTTACCATTTTAATACACATTTTGAGATCACCCACATAACACTGTTAGCTAGTCCTCAGTTACTTAATGTGCTTTTTGACTCATTATTTGAGATGGGTTGTTTGTTTGTTTGTTTTAATTTAAACACATACATGTTAAGATCACCCTCACTGCCACCGTCCACACTGTTGGATGGACTTAACTGGTCAAACGTGCTTGCTTCAGCATAACTCTCTGTTTGTTTGTGTTTTTGTTTTGTTTGTTTGATTGTTTGTGTATATGCTTGCATGTGTGCTTTCCTGTAATCTAAGAACAGCCTTGTTTTTTTTCTGTCTAATGATAAGACACTGAAGACCGTTACACACATATTTATTCTTCCATTGTGTCTCATCGTAGAGCATGTGACAGAGAGGATTTAGACATTTTTTCCATCATTATTGTAGCACACTGAAGAAATTTTTGCCCACAGGGCAGATTTTTAAGTTTTTGCACACAGGATGTGCTGTCAATGAACTTCTTTCAGCAAGCCACTCGTCACCACACTGCAGTCCAGTACTTATGGCTTTACTTTTAACAACACAAACTTATGTGTTGTGTTTTTGTTTTGTTTAGGCAACCTGTCCAGGATAGGCTCCAGCACCCCCTGCAACCCAGGAGGATAAGCAGCTTAGATGACGAGTGAGTGGGTGTTGAGTTAACGTATAATGTTGAATGATATTTTAAGTCTTGAAAATACTTTTCTGGTAATGAATTTACAGTGTTGAGTTCACTCTTACAGTGCTGAATTAACTTACAGTAAACTTACAGTGTTGAGTTCACTCTTACATTGTTGAATTAACTTACAGTAAATTTACAGTGTTGAGTTCACTCTTACAGTGTTGAGTTCACTCTTACAGTGTTGAATGAACATGTACAGTGTTGAATTAACAAGGACAATGGTAAATTACTCTCTTGAATAAACACAAGAATGAGTGAATTTGAACAGTTTTGAATTAACTCTTATAGTGTTGGATTAAGTTTTATGAAAGTTCATCAAACATTAGAAGTTGAAAGAACTCTTACAGGGGTGTTAAATTAACTTTTAAAGTTTTAAATTAACTTATAGTGAACTTACAGTGCTGAGTTAACTCTTTCAGTGCTGAATTAACACTTAGTGAACCTACAGTGTTGAGTTAACTTTTAGTGTTGAATTAACTCTTATGGTGAACTTAGTGTTAACTCCTACAGTTCTGAATTAACTTAGTGTTGAATTAACATACTGTGAACTTACAGTGTTGAGTTAACTCTTAATGATACATTAGTTTGCAGTCAACTTACAGTGTTGAGTTAACTCTTACAGTGCTGAACTAACTTGCAGTGAACTTACAGTGTTGAGGTAACTTTCAGTGTTGAATTAACCCTTCAATGTTAATTTAACTTTTATAGTGCAGAATTAACTTCTTTTTAAACTTTTTTTCTCAAGTGGTCAGTCTACATGTTGTAGATTGCTAAAAAAAACTGCCCTCACAGAACAATCCAGAACCCCATTGATACTGACAATTACAAACAAAATGTGTGCACCTTACGTGGAGAGATGACAGTAAAGAACATGCCTTTTTGGTGGGAGCTCTCTGAGGTCAGATATCTCATTATTTACATCCCATTTAGCAACGGGGTGGCAGCCAAAATGACTTTTTGTACTGCAGTTTTTAATACTGAAATGGTCAATAAGGCATTTCAACAAAGGGTCCAACCCAAACATTGTAAGTGGTGCATAGTGGGAAGGTCATTTAATCCATAAAAGTCGAATGTGTCCCATCATCGCAGTCCTGCTACCTTACATGAACTAGCAAGGGGATCAAATCCCACTAGGAAAACAGAAATTCACTCAGCAGTCAAAATATTATATTATTACTCTTTTGTATATTAGTATAAAAAACTGAATGTATATTGATATAGTGTGGTGTTTTGTCATGGTCATTCTTGATCACTTGAATTGTTCCAGACATCATCCAATGTAAAGGCTGTTTTGCCATGGTGTAAAAAATTAATAATGAACAAAAATTACCTCAAGCTTTTGAAATGACAGTGACACAAATGATAATCACTTCATGCACAGGGTTTTAGACAGTCTGACTGGCAGGGTTACCACGCAATGCTGCCTGCATGATCTATGCTGCAGGCATGTGAGCTTCAGTGCTGGATCAATGCATTTAACACTGAACAAGATTTCCATTAAGAGGCTTTCAGCTGTGCTGAGAATTTACAGGGTCCACTGCACATCCCCCCCTACTGGCTTAGTCTAGAGAAATGATGACAACATGATTAACTCTCAGTATGAATATGTTTCTCCACTAAGGCTGAGTGTTGTTCAAAATGTTTCAGTATCCACACCAATTCCAATGACTTCAACACTGATTCCTGAACACTTCTGTTTTTCTGATTCCTCCTTTTAAATAACAACTGGGAAGTGGGTGTGGTTTAAACCAGAAATGGGTTTGAACTGCTGGAAGTGGGAATATTTGTTGACAGCAATGGATTGCAGATGAAAACGCTGGTGTTAATCACATGCATATGGAACGTAATTTAGACAGATAATCGTACATCTAGATTTTGGAGCAAGCATGTTAATTGGCTTATGGATGCGAGTTTGTAGGTATTGAAAGTAATTATTGAATAACAGATTTTTTTGATACTCTGCAAGATTGAAGTTATTCATTTGGCACCATAAAAGTACTGAATATCAATATCCAGCCATATTCTTCAAAAATAAAGGTTCCTAAATGATGATGTTGATATAGAGCCTTTACAATATTAGAAAGGTTCTGTAAAAAATGACCCTGTATATATATATACAGTAGCTTATTAGCAGCAGAATCGCCAGATAGTTACTGTATTTAATATTTACAGCACTCATAATGTAATGTTTGTTCACAGTAATGACAGTAACAGTAATATTGTACTGTATTTTTAGATGCAGTATAAAACTGCAGTTTTATAAGACCATTTATTGACAGCATTTTTATTGACAGCAGCATATTGCCGGATTGAGAATATTGCATATATGCACAGACATGTTAAGAAATGAAAGAGTTAAAATAAGTTTTTGCTGATAAATTGCATCTTAAATACTTTTTAAAGAGTCAGAAAAAATGAAAGAATCCAATGCAAACAGCTATTGTTTCAAAAACTAACACACTAACAGGCTCCTCTAATAACACCCACAGTTAGCCTGTAAGTTTAGGTGTTTACTAGAGGATACACTGAAAAATTGCAATAAATAAGGTAAATATATGTGACGCAAAAGTCTTACAAGCTCTGAAAAGGTTGTGGCCTTTTGTCCTTGGTGTGGTAGCCAATGATAATTATTTTTACCAAATAAGTAAAATACGTGGAAGGCACATACAAATTTGACATGACTTGTATTGGCATAGTTTCTGCATGTACAATTTGAATGTAAAGCAGACTAAATAACATATGAAATGAACTATGTAGTTACTTATTACTATGTAATTACTTATGTAATAACGTAATAAAAAATTTAAATCGTTGTTTAACTATTTGTGTCTCAAGTGTGCTCAACATATCTTACCATTTAGTCTATGGAGGACACTGGGCTATGAGTGAGGCTTCAATATTCCACAATGCTGATGTCTGGAAACTCTCAATGAGGAGGTGGAGAAGCTGACACTCTGCAGTTCCCCCTCTCTCTCTGTGCTGATGAGGTCCTGACAGTCTAATTAAAGCCTCGCACAAGCTCAGCAGATCACACTGACTAGAAGGAGCTGAGGTTGCTTTAAGTGTGTTACAACTAAAGATGTATCGTGAAAGACAATATTTCTAGAAGTCAGTTTGAGTTAATACAATAGTTTAAAAATTTGGCATCACTTTTCGTTTGAATCATTTTTGTATTTGCATATAAAAACAAAGTATACAATGGCATGTTAAATTCTCTAAACTAGACATGAAGATACTTTTAAGAAGAAAATGTTATTCAAGGGAATTATCTACAGTGCCTTGCAAAAGAATTCAACCCCCTTAAAAGTCATCAGATTCGTCTGGATTACAAATAACAAGTTAAAATTTCATTATTTGTCTACAGATCTTTCAAAAATGAAAAATGCTGCTTGCATAAGTATTCAACCTCTTCAGACTAGTACTTCGTAGAACCACCTTTTGCTGCAATAACAACAGAGTCTGTTGTGGTAAGTTTCTACCAGCTTTGCATGGTGTTTTGGAGAGATTTTCACCCATTTTCTTCCTGGCAGATTTGCTCCAAGTTGATCAGGTTGGTTGGATGATGCTTATGGACCTCAATTTTCAAACAGTGTGACAGAATCTCAGTTGGATTGGACTTGGCCATTGTAGAACATTCAACTTTTTGTTGTTCACCCACAGCTGTGCTGTTTGGCATTTTGCTTGGATTCCTTGTCCTGCTGAGAGGTGAAACTTCTAATAAGCTTTAGTTTTTGGCAGACTGAAGCAGGCTATCTTGCATCTCTGTGTATTTTGCATCATTCGTTCATCCTTCAATTTAACCAAGATACCCATCCCACAACATGATGCTGCCATCCCCATACTTTTGCTGTTGGGATGGTGTTTGATGAGGAATGAACAGTGTTAGGTTTTGTTCTAGTAGTGAAACACTAGGACTCCCACACTGTGCTTGGTGTTCTCCAATAATTCTGGACACATCCTTGAATTTCAGTCTTGGCAACTATAACCAAGATGAAGAGACATAACTTGAAGTTGAAGTGTAGTGAGTGTAGTGTTAGGTCCATAACAGCTGAATATGGTAGAATATTTTACCAGGTGTTTGTGTATTTCTGTGTCTTGTCAAAAGGACATATTGATATAATCAAAATAATACACTCAAGGCCTTTTGGCCTAGTATCCCATAGCATAACACTCTCCCTCTATTGCGTAATTATACCACAAAAATGTCTGACCTCACAATGTGATTGGCTGAGAGGAAGTTCCAAAATCTCCTGAAAATGTAACATATAACATGGTTACTATTGTTGCTTTGAAAAATACTTTAAAAAAAAAGTGCCATAATTGTTTCTTTGGAATGCGGCAATAGAGGAACCATGTTTGGTTCCCTGAAGGACATTTCCAGGGAGGGTTCTTTTAAAGTAATACTCCAGCATTTTTTAATATGTATGTGTGTAGCATACATTCAATTATGATAATAATCATAATTCAGGGGCAACTGTTTCAGTACTGCAGGGGTGTCCAATCTTATCCGTAAAGATCCGGGTTGACTGCTGGTTTTTATTCCAACTTAGCAGATGGATACATGATCCGTTGCTAAAAACTGAGACCGACTGACAGGGTTGGGAGAGCTACTGAAAAATTAGTAGTTAGCTACTTTTTGGCTACTTTCCCAAAATTTGTAGCTAGCTACAATTAAGCTACTTTACCAGAAAAAAAAAAGTAGTGGCTACTTTTTAGCTAGTTTCAAAGCACGATTGTCAGAATGTTTCTGAATCTCCACCTGACACACCAAACAAGCCCAACTGATAGTGTGAACAAGACACTGCATTTAATCGTGTGCCAGAAAGAAACATACAATTGGAAAGCTGCAAATATACAAAAAGATCACCAAAAAGTAAGTTTGTGTAATCAACAATCAAACTTACACAACCAAAGGTGTGATATCCAAGAAAGATTTAGACTAAGTAAAGGCAAAGTCAATCATTCCAGTGTTTTCCTGACAAAAATCAACAAAAATAACCAAACCAAACAATTTAGTGCGAAGCACTGTCAACTGTTGAAATAAAACGTTTCCAATTTAAACATTTCAGCAAGATATTTACAGACATGAGACTCAGAGTCTTTTGTTAACTTTCAGCAACACTTCAGCCTCAGAATTCTCATCAGTGACCTTGGCTCTGTTTGGGGTGAGAATCAGGCCTGCAGAGCTGTTGTGGCTCCAGAGCAGAACTGGATTTTTAGATAAGTAACATAATCCTCCTTTGCTGTAAAATCGTTATAACACACAGTTCTAACACAGTTGTAACAATAAATGGTCTTAAATGCGATGTAATGTATACGTTAATGTATAATTGCTAATTCACCAACCTTTAACGCTGAAGATCAGCTTGCATACTGCTGGTCACCATAGCAACAGATAACGAAATGGCAAAGAGAAAGATTTATGATGAACATAGATAATTTGGAGATAAATGGACTTGCATTTATAAGCACTCAGCTGGTTTCCTCATACGTTTAATCTGCAACAACTCGCAAAGCTGAAGCCACTTCTCATTCTCCAGCTTCTTCTTCGAATTCTCCCGTTCCACCTTAAATGGCACAGCAGTACAATCTGGTGCCTCAGGCACCATTTAAGGTGGAATGGGACATTTCGAACGAGAAGCTGGTGAATGATGAGCTGACTTCAGCCTCGCAAGAAGTCTAGCATTGAGAGACATTTTACAAGAAACTAGAGGAAAAGTTTCCTGAGGTGTGAGAAAAGCAGCTACAGCTGACCTGAAGGTTAAAGCAGAGCAAAGTAAGTCTGCGTTCTCGTTTATATTATAGGTTTAGTCTGTACTAGTACATTAGCACACACTGAGACTTTTTTTACTCTATTTACAGCCAAGATGGTAAAATGGACATAAAATGTTGTGCCTCCCAAGGTGGTTTCATTTTTGTTGAAAGGACAAAACGGCTCTTCTTAACATTTCGGTTGCTGACCCCTGAGCTAAGCCTACTAGTAAGGGGTTATCAGCGCATGACTGTTTGCTCAAGCTGTCCGCAGGTCAGTCAGGATTGCACAATCGCCACTAGCCTAGTTAATGACCGCATTCTGTGGTTCAGATTTACGCGGTTTGCCTGAAGCCTGTAGCAAAATTGTAGTGAAAATTTTTGCTATAGCTACACAAAAATTTGTAGGCACTATAGCTATTAGCTACATTTCATAAAATTGTAGTGGCTACAGCTTTTAGCTACAAAAATTTGTGGTTAGCTACAAAAGGTAGTGCGCTACTTAGCTACTTGCCCATACCTGCCAGCTGATTATCACAGTTGGAATCAAGTGTGCTCCAGCTTGTGTGTAATGAAAACCTGCCACACTGGCCCTCTATGGGTAAGATTGGACACCGTTGCAATACTGAGCCAGTGTTTTTTTAGCTTTTTTATGGCGTTAAAACTCAGAATTCCGAAACGATGTTTGGGGCTTCTTTGTTTTACTCTTCTTTTCTCAACAAAACTGTTTTATTATGCTACATTGCTTTTTGAGAAGGCCTTGCTTTTTATCAGTGTGTTGAGTCAATGGTACTTTCTCCCCTTGACCGTGACCTTACCTCTGCTCCATCTACAGTAGCTCAATTTGTCAGCCAACAGAAGTTGATGACAGTAAATCGATACTGTGACAGAGGTAAACAGCTTGTGTCAGCTATCATGTCTGTAGAATGTCTGGTTATGATCTAATAGCTTCATAGAAATAGGTCAGCTCTAACAGCCTGGCAGTGTTGGCTATTGACCTAGTGCTTACAGCTGCAGATCACCCTCACTCATCATTGTAGCTCTAGTTCAGCTCTTTCTGTTGTTTTTTTCAGTGACAAGAAAATTGGGAAAGCACTAGCGGAGACTTCTCAACCAGAACTGAGAACCACTGCTGTGCATGCAGTGGCAATTTTTTTTCAGGTGAGGTTGTAATAGGGCCACAGTTTTTGTTTTAGCAGCTAAATAAATGCCTTCCAATTCAAAAAGCTCATAGTAGTTATTAAAATCCCATAAAAGTTCTTATGTGTGTGAAGTGCGTTTCAGGTATTTTGACATATTTGTTTAAAACCTATGTGTACACAATGTGTAGAAGGTGTACAGCAGACACATTTGACAGATGTCACCTTTTTAGACCCCTCTTCAACAACAGAGGCCATTCTAAAATGTTGCTAAAAGGCCTTTCTCATTGGCTCTCTAGAGCGCATGGTGCGGTGCTTGGGCCCCTATGATTGCTGCTCGCAGTGTAATTTTGCTTAGCTCTCATAGCGTTTACGACTGAAATGAACATGTTTTCAGTGGCAGATTCTAGAAAATATTACCAGGGGTAGCAAAGGGGAGTCAGAGAGTTTCGCCAGGGTGGCAGTGTTAAGGTGTGAGGAGGTGGAGGGAGGTTGGACAGTTGTTAGCACCGATCTCCTATAGCAAGTTCACTCTCCACTTAATAGGAAAGCAGGTCAGGGTGGGATGGTTGGGTGGGGTTGAGAGAGGTTGGACAGTTACCAATCACCAATTGCCAATTCATTGTCCACTTAAAGGAAAAACATGACAGAAGAGACCTACGCAATGAGCATGTTTGAGCATTGAGGGGACGTGGGGGGTTGAGGGGAGAGTTGTCCAGTCGATAGTAAAACAACTTTCCTCTTGAAGAAGCAAACACTCACCCCACATATCAAATAAAAGCCTCATAGCAGTAGCCTCCACACACTTTCAGTACAGTCCAGGAGCTGGGTCATTCTACAGAAATGTCCATTTTTGTGTCCCTAGCATTTACAGATATATTACACTTGAAAAACATGTTAGGGTTACATTTTATTTGTATTTTAAAATAAAACAATAAGTTACTTTAACAATTACACCTTCTTGAGCCATCAAGTTAGCAATATTGGTTTTTAAATCAATTATCTAGAATTCCAAGTGCCACAGAAATGCTCGTCCTCACTGTCATGTGTAAAGGCTGAGGCCATATCTTGAAGAAAAAAACACGTTTTTCTGCAATTTGAACTACAATAATCTATACATGACTATGGAATATATAAATTAAATGACATAAAGAAAACAAATGACAAATAAAAGATATAATGAAAGTTGTGGTCCCCAGGAGCCGTGTCACTGGTGTTACAGCATAACAGAAAATCTCTTATTTTGAGATAAAAATCACACTGATGACATCACTTGACTTCCTTTTACCTATTTTCTGAGGATCTATGAAGAAAAGTACATGTCCACTGTGTCAGAAATTTTCCCATTTAACTCATGATTTCATATGAAGCTTTTAGTTGAAGTCACTGGTATGACCTACTTTATTCTTAGACAATTGTGAAAAAAATAGAATACAAATGGATTAAATTACATATTTTAGTGGATATTCCATGACTGACAACATGTGGGTTGATGCTCTGTAGCAGACATTTTGGAAAATGCATTTTTCATCAAAAATGTCACTGGTGTCACCTTTCTTATGTGTAACACCAATGACGATCAGTAACACCAGTGACACCTATGGAGAGATAGAAAAGTGGACGTTTCTGTAGAATGACCCAGCTGCTCGGAATCTACTAGGCCAACAAGATCAGCACTTTTCAGATTTCAGGACTGAAACTGCTAAAAATAATAATAAAAAAGCTCCGAACATTATAATAATTTGAGTGTAGTAAAGACCCATGTGTGCTTGTTTCAGAGTAGCTCCCCTGATAATGTTATTTGGCATTTTCATGCAAATTATATACATTTAATTAGACTAACAGTTCATAAATCTTTTCCAGTTCCCTCAAGATATGCACACACATGCATCATTGATTTTGTACCTAGGTATTCACTGAGAGCCCACAGTAGCCTGCTGATACAGGATCAGTCCTAAGAAGTAAAGTAAGAGAGTTCCACAGTTTGGATGCCATAACACTAAAAGATCTGCCTCCAAAATTAGAGGATTTAAAAAATACAGGGACCACCAAGAGGCCTGCATCAGAGGGCCCCAAGCAGGAGTACAAGGAAGGAGAAGGTCAGCTAAATAAGGGGTGTTAGACCATTCAGAGCCTTGAACATCAAGAGAAGAACCTTAAACTGTAAGCATAAGGAAATGAGTAACCAGTGCAACTAATAGAGAACCAGAAGAAGAAGGAAGAAACAAGTAAGCAAGCAGAGTTTTGAAAGTATTGAAGGTGTTGCAAAATTTGTGCTGGGAAGATAAAAAAAAAGGAGTTACGAAAATGTCGTTGTGATGTTATGAAGGTGTGGATCAGTCTCTTTCAGCATCTTTCATGCTCAATATAAGGTGAAGTTGGCCAACAAGGTGGAGCTTACAAAAAGCACCTTTAGCACTTTTTAGCACAGTGGGGTTTAAAGAAAGGACTGAATCAAAAGAAAGACTAAAAGAAGGTTACGAACAACAGAAGAGGCTTTAACAGAAACCCCATCAAGCAAAATCTCAAAGTCTAGGTGTCACACAACCAGGGACTTAGGTCCAATGAGCAGTAATTGAGTAATTCATTGTCTTGTTATTGTATATTGTCACCTTTTAGTCAAGCAACTGGCTCTTTCAAGACTTTACTGAGTGAAAGCACTAAAACACAGTGTCCTTATGCTGCTTTGAGTCCGAGCTGTTGGGTCAGATTTGGTGAGATATGTCAGACTCCATAATACACCTTTACTGATAGACGTCAAAAACGTAGGCTCAAAAGTAGGTCCACCTGGATGAGCTGGAAGAAGTATTCAGTTAGGAGGGCATGGACCACAGTGCTGGTATGAATGAAAATGTAGTTAGTATAGTGCCTATTCGAAGCCATTCCTACTGTTACAATAAGAGTCCTTGGGCAAGACTCCTAATGCTACATTCACTGACATTTGTAGACCCCCCATTGACCATGGGTGATTCTTCCAAACAGCAACTCCACATGAATCTGTTTATGTTACAAATGTTTTCTTCATATTTCTACCAAAAGCTGCTGTTGTGCTGGGCCAAAATAACAAAGAGCTCACTGCTCAGCATACAAACCCCCATCTTAACCACATCATCCAAATCAACTGAAGGTCCTTTGAAGCTATTCTGGTGCCTTGATTCAGAGACACTTAATCTAATATAGCCTGTTTAGGCACGCGACCTGCTGTCTGCACACTTTCTCTTATAGGCTTAGACTGAGATTGTTTGTTCAGAGATGGGCAAAGAAGTCAGGAAGCTAAAGCCCAATATGTAAATAACATGTAAAAGTTTGGATGCCCCAAATGTTTGGTCACATTCCATGTTTTGTTGATTTTCTAAATGAAAATAAATTAACACGTCCTCGACAGAGAACATACTTCTGCACAATTTAATGCACTTTTTGCTAAACTCGACATACTGTGCAAAAGTTATGGCACATTTTATATTTTTTGTTTTTTTCCAATACATTAAAGTCAGCAAATAAATAGCAGATAAATGCCATATTTACAACTCTTTCCTGTAGAAGGTGCATTATTTTCACTTAGAAAATCAAGAAAACCTGTAAGTTGAGAGGGGGTGTTCAAGCATTTGTATACAACCATATAATGTATATCTGATCACTTTTTGTGCATAATAAATTCAAGTTGAACTACAGGCCTATTGTTCTCTCTTACATAAGTAACAGAATGATATTTCTACAGTCTGTAAAACCATTGTGCCACTGTCATGTTCTACAGGCAACACAGACAAATTGTAGCCAGTGTTATAGTTAATAGTATTCTGCATAATTAGGATTAAGCCAGATAGCCCTGCAATATGCAGAGCTAAGTAGAAAGTTGAGCTTCACATAAATAAGTGAATTATGGATTTTATATATATATACATATATACATTCTTTAAATTGGTGTAGATTGTGTTACAAATATGGATAAATACACAGAATGTTATCCACTTTTTTGTCTTTGTCTTGTTTGTTGCTTGTTGATCTGCTCTTTTAAAAGATCTTTTGTTTTTTAACCTCTCATGATTCTGGATCAACTGCCAGCACACCCTGTTGCCATGGTAGCTCAATCAAAACTTGTCCTGAGGTGGGAACTCTACCCAAAGGATCGTCACAGTCTGCCTGCTGCCAAAAATAAACACAACAGTTCCTCTCCTATAATAAACACTTTATGTCCTGCCATCTTACCAAATTTCATCAAACTGCCGTCCTACTGTAAAAAACAACAAAAAAAAAAACCCTAATTAAAAACCAGTTATAGATTCAGACCTTACATATTTACAATGATTGTTTTAACCTATTTAAACACAATGCATTAACTGAGATAGTAATTAGTTAAATATACACAAAATCATCATTTATAGGGTACTTTCTATTTCTGGAGGTGTCCCAAACTCTAACTTCTAAAATTCAACTTGTGGAAAGAATACTTCGATTTCTCTTTTGAATTTCTTCAATCTTGTTTTTAAAAAGATCTTTTTGATTTCTTTTAAAGTTGAAAGATCTTGATTTCTCATGAGTTTAAGTTATAAAGTTTTATTAAAAAAAATGCTGTCCCACATTTTCATGTCACTACTAAAACACAGTCTTGGTCTGTAGATGAGGTCTTATTGAAGCCACACCCCTGCTTCTGATCAGGTAATTTTAGGGTGTTTATGCATTATTGTTGGAGTGAAGGAACTTCCAAAGATCCTTCTTTGGGAGCAACAAACATTACTACATTTATGTTCATGCAGCGCCTCTGTGAAGGAAGCTCAAATTGGCTGAATCAGTATGCAGTCCTTGCATACCAAGAGTTGACCTAAAGTGGATTTAATGGGACATTAAATTACATTTATACTGTGGAAGCTATCTTGGGCCACCACTCATGATGCATTCACAGAGCTCCAGTGCTCAATGAAGAGACAAATGCATTCATCTCTGTTGCATTAAACCCCTTTAAAGGAACATCTACATTTGTGAATAATATACAGGATATCTCAAAGGAAGGTGGAACCCATTGTTTAGATGTGAACTAAGGTAATATCTCACCAAGTATGCTAACGTACTGAAGTTATTAATAATGCATGAAGAGATTGTACTGTTTCCTACTTTCATGTTCACATTATATCAACACTGAAGGACAAAAAACATTGTTTTGAATTGGCTTCCCATGTAATTTTCTTCATACACTACAGAAAATATATTGGCAAGTGAAATCATTTTAAGTCTAGTCAATATACACTATATGGGCAAAAGTATTGGGACACCTACACATCACACCTACAAGAGCTTTTATGGCGTCTCATTCTAAATCCATAGGCAATAATATGGAGTTCGTTCCCTTTTACAGCTATAACAGCTTCCACTCTTCTAGGAAGCTTTCCACAAAATGTTGGAGTGTGTCTGTGGGACATCATCCAGAAGAGCATTTGTGAGGTCAGATACTGATGTTGGATGAAAGGGCTTGGCTTGTAATGTCCATTCTAGTTCATCCCAAAGATGTTTGATTGTGTTGAGGTCAGGGCTCTGTGCAGGCCAGACAAGTTCGTCCACACCAAACTCACCCAGCCATGCCTTTATAGACATTGCTTTGTGCACTGGGGCTCAGTCATACTGGAACAGAAAAGATCCTTCCCCAAACTGTTTCCACAAAGTTCCCTTCACTGGAACTAAGGGAGGGCAACCGCTGAAAAACAACTCCATAGCATTATCCCTTCTTCACCAAACTTTACAGCTGGGACAGTGCAGTCAGACAGGTAATGTTCTCCTAGCATTCGCCAAACCCAGACTCATTAGATAGATAGATAGCTCTCCATAGATAGATAGATAAAAGACAGATATGTAGACAGCTAGAAAAAAATACATTATGCAAACACAATGAAAATACTGCAAATAAGTAAATAACACCATGCAAATGACTGTAGTGAGAATGATATGGTGTGCCATCAAATACCAGCTGCTATTTTGGCTAACTAGCGGAGTTATTAAATGTGAATTATGCAACTTTGTTTTTGAATTGCTTTGTGTAACTGTCAGATTGCACAGAGAATATGTTGCATGCAGCTCACAGCATGAAAAGTTGGCTAGTGGCTATAAGCTTCCATTGCTTGTTAGCATTTTTCATCACTTTAATAACAGCAAAGGACCATTTATGGTCTTGAAAGCCTGCTGATTGGTGCTGGTTGACTACATTTCAAAAGTAGGCCTACATTGTCGAGAACAACATTGCAACTGTAATCAGTGCTATTTGCTCTAATTCACTCAACCTCCAGAATTGTCCTGATTAGTTAGTATTTTGGGTGTGGGGGGGGGGGTCCCCCAGCTTGGTGAAGCAGTAAAGCGCTCTTATGGCCTGATCAGCAGTTTGAAGCGAGAGGGGAATTGGCAGACTTCCCTCAGGCCCTCAAATCCACTCGGGAAAACACAACGTGAGGCGGAGGCCGCTGTTGAGGTCTCCATGGCGACCACAGAAGGTGATGGAAGGAGTCCAGGATTTCAGAGGCCTAAGCAGGATTGGACAGTCTATAAAAAGTGCCAAAGGCTCACATATGTGTATACACAGTAGATATTAGGAAGGCCTTAGTCTGTTCAGATTCGTGTGATTGCCTTGTTTGCATCCGTTGTGATATTATTTCTAGCCACTTGCACAGCCTTGCAGCTCCTTCATTATTCTATTGTATTAATATGAAACCACTGACAGCCAGATGGAGCACTTTGTAGATCATTTAAAGCTGTGCACTTTCTGCAGGCCTGATCAAGCTTTTCCCTGTGAAAGTCCTATTTCCTGCAGCAATTACTAGGGGTCCAATCACAATGCACATGTTGATGGTTTTGGTTCTCATTTTCAATATTTTTACCTTCAAAATACATTGTTTGGAAAGGACTGTGCAGATAATATAAATCTGTGCACTTTCTGTAGGCCTGCTCAAGCTCTTGCCTGTCCTTTTTCTGCAGCAATTACTAGGGGTCCAATCACTATGCACATGCTGGTTCTCATTTTCAGTATTTGTACCCTCAAAATGTATTGTTTAGACAAAAAAGCTTAAAGGAACGCTCATTATTTTTTTCCCTGCATCTGCACCATAAGGTTGATTACCATGGACAGGCGGCAATACTGGCTTCTACAATAAGTGCATTTGAGTTAAAAAGTTTTCTGTTCTTTTCTAAATTTAATGTTGGGAATAACGTGGTAGAAAGGAGCATGTTACAGAAATGTGATCCCTTCTTCTTATAACAAACTACACTACTTATGTTACTCATTTGTCTCTAAGAGTTATGCATGAAATATTTTAAACAAAAATTTCCTTTATAGAAATCTTTTACATGATTTGCACATGCATGCAACCTGCCACAGCTGATTTAATGACTTTGATTATGAATATGAATAGTGCGGTGTAAGTGTGGGAACTCAACATCTGTTAAAACATCTAATATATATATATATATATATATATATATACATATATATATATATATATATATATATATATATATGGACCTTTTGGAGCTTTACTGTCGGACCATTCATTTTGAACTGTTTCCACAATGTAAGATGCTTTGTGTTATACAATTTCAAATAGTATAGCAATAAAAACAAAATAAGGTTCTCATTCTAACAGCATTATTTTAATGGAGGCTTTGCTTTATTGCTTCCTTCATTTTATATCCTGCTTCCCTTCCACACCATCCCAGTATCTTCCTCTTCTCTCCCTGCTTCTTCTTCTGAATGATCTACATTATGTTGGTTTCTATCATCATCACTGCCAGCCTGGATGTGCAGTGTGTGTGTGTGTGTGTGTGTGTGTGTGTGCGTGTGTGTGTGTGTGGTTTTAGGCCTTGGGGAAGCTCATGTGATACCATTCCTTCAGCTTATGACTAAGGCACTCATAGAGCTCATAGAATTATTGTTCAATTACACATCTACGATTGTATTTGATGTTATTGATCATGAGACCTACAAGAAGTGACCAACTTCTCTAAATCTATTACTGAATGTGTTTGCCTTGTTCTCCTGTTCTGAACAAAATAACTAATTGGAAAATGCTCACATTTAGCCCCTTAAAATTCCAAGCTTATTACATCCTGAAGCTTATTATTCAGTGAGTGCAATGCAAACTTATTGAGTTTTACCGTAAAGGGGAATTCTTACATAATACAGTTACTGAGATGTTAACAAAATCATTCAGAGTGGTTTGATGTGAAATAATGCATTGTTGAGAAACTTACTTAATCAGGTGTTTACAGTGGTGGTGATAGGAACCAGGGGTCACAATGTCTACAGCACAAATATAGCTGTTTTATTTACCATCCAAAATGACCAGTGAACCTACATACATTTTTTTTATGTAATGTTGATAATGGTCAAATAGTCGTACAAACTGTGGGGGGTGTTGGTAGGGGGGGATTATTTTCCTGCACAACACTACGCGTTTAAGAAAAAAGTATGTTTTGGGCCAAAATTTCAAAATTATTGTAAAACAATGTCTTGGGCATCGGGCAGCATATTCATAAGCATTTCATGTAATAACTGTCTAATAACTCTTTAGATGTCTGGCTCCTACCAAACCACTCTGAAAGACTTTGTTTATATCTAAACCAAGCTGTCGTGGTTGAGAGCACAGGGAAGTAACAATATGCCATTATTACATCTCACAGGAAGAACAGCATCCATTCAGTGGTCCACTATGACAATAAGGAATGTGTGGTGTGCTTAAAATGGGCCCGTGTGGACAAAACTTCCCCTGTGCTTTAAGTGAAAGTTTAGCAAAAAATCAGATTGACACAATTTTCCCATTATCCTAAATGTAGCCGAGCAGTCAAGACATGTTTGGAATGTGAAGTTTGTTCCCTTTAAAATGCCTGAAAACAGGAGTAGCTGCTGTCTTTAAGACTGAATTTTGCCCATACTTTTGTCTATATTTATAAGTCATAACAGTATTTTGTAATGTAAGTTGCCACATAAGCAAGTCTATTTGAGATTATTCAACAACTCCACACAGTTTGAGGGTTAGTGTATGATGATTTTAGTGTGCATGATGCTCACTGTTGCTGTATAAGCTTCCATTACAGCTATATTAGCCACACTGAACATCTTATCCTTCTTCTGATCTAACACCCTATAAATTCACATCCTCACCTTCTGTTCCTGTGACAAATTGTTCGCAATCCCCACCACCACCCATCTCCTTCCTGTTCTAAAAGTATTGTGGTAATAATCTTACATCATTGTTAACTTTTGGTTGGAATCAAAAGGGCAAAATTATTGGAACGTATGGAGAGGAATTCATGCCAAATTGTGGAAAGTGGAAAAACATGAAATGCAATGCACACATGACATCACTTTTCCATAGTGACATGCAGAATATGTTCCAACATTAAAAACAAACCCTCTATTACTTGTTTTCATGTAACTTGACCTCTTTGCTAAAAAAAAAATGCATGAAGATTTGCTTTTTAAAAGTGAAATACTAAATTAATAAATAAATAAATAGAGAGTTCAATCCACTTTAAAATGTAATGAAGGCACAATTATATTGCTTTCTACTATGCAGTACTTTACAAAAATTTTCCTTATCAGTGAAAGTGAAGTGCAGTGCACACATGATACTTTTCCATTCTGCCAAGCAGAATACATGCCAAAATGAAAAGCAAAACCCCCACCAAAACGTTTCACGTCGCTTGACCTCTTTTTGGTAATGCAACCAAAACAGTACCCAGTATATTTTTCTTGGTGAAATCTAGGTAAATACAGCCAAGCAGACTCTCCCATTAGTTAGAACTCCAGGAGCTGAAGAGCAGAGTACCCACTAACATAAGTAATAACTGCCAGTGGAATCAACCAACCTCGTTTACATTTACAGTGGGTGGGAACAATTTGTTAAGAACAAAACATCACTCTAGGCCTTCTGGAAGTCCTACACACATTAATGACTGAGAATACATATGATACCCAGACCAATGTGTTTCTGTTTGTTGTTAGAAATGGAAAACAGCAACAGCTCTATATCTACTACGAGGTAAAGTATGTGTTAGTATCTCTGTTACAAGCTTCAATAAAACACGGAATGTGTTTTACATGATTGAAATGTCCACCTTTAATGTAGAACGACCAGAAAAGGTTCATGTGAATTGCCGTTAACTTAACGCTAACAGAAATTAGCATTATTGCAAAGGTTTTTTACTACATTTTAGACCAGGCTTTGACATTTATGGCCCGAACTGTAAAAGTCATAGTTCACCACTTCTTATTAGCCATTAAGTTGACCTGCAATGAGGCAGTCTGTTCAGAAGAAAGGATGTTGATGTGGTCGATGAATTACAATCATTCCTACTAAATGCACTACGGCTTTTGTGCTTTAATAACTCATATCTGTTTCATATCTCTTCTTGTTACTCTCTAATGATCTTCATGTCAAATCGGACAGTAAAGCCTCTTCCTCTCAGAGTGATGGCCTTGGGAAGGCTCAGCTGGATCGTTTCAGGGCCGTGTAGCCGCAGGCTGGCCACTATGGCTGGGACTGGTCAGAAATGCTGACCTCCACTGCTGGACAGAATGGAGGTAACAGGGCAGAAGACAGCGGAATCCACAGCTTAGAGAGACAGCTTTACTGTACAGGTCAATAGAGAGACGTCCACTCTCTCTGTCTATCACTTTATCTCTATCTCTCTCGCTCTCTCTCTATGTCTTTAAGTAAGAAAAATGAGCAAAATTTTGAACTCTGCACATTTAAAACTCCATCTGACCTTTCCAGCAAGAGTATGTCACTTTCTTTTGTTGTTCTTAAGGGTAGGCTAATGTTTTAATATATTTCAATGGAAATGTTATTATAGATATTCCACTCACCCTCTGTGTTAAAGGGGAATTCTAACAATTTTGCCAAATTTCTGATAATTCAGTCACAGACATGTGAACAAAGTCAGTCAGAGTGTTTTGAAATGATTCATTGCAGAGAAACTTACCAACTTACCAAGTCAGATTTCTTCACATTGGTGATAGGAACCAGAGATTGCAATGTCCACAACATAAATATATCCATTTTATTTACTATCCCAAACCACCAGAGAACCTACATGTGTCTTTTGAGTTTTTATATGAAATGTTGGTAATAATAAAACAGTCATAAATCTGAAAAATATGTTTTCTTTGGGAACTAGTTTGCCTAGTCTGCATGTACCTCTCCACCACGAATGGATTTTAAAGTATATCTTTTAGGCCAAAATCTTATCTAAAATGATTATACATCAATGTCTCAGACATCATGCAGTAACTGGTTTGTTTAGTAGCTTTCTGTAAGGGAGCTTTCAGAGATATTAAACTATTCAGACGTCTGGTTCCTATCACCACCACTGTGAACAGCTCTGACTAAGTTTTTCTAGAACAAAGCATTTCACACCAAACCACTCTGAATGTCTTTGTTTACATCTTAACCATTTAATTATGCAGAAATTCTGAAAAAATGGGTGGAACAAGATCTCCACTCCTGGTCCCATGGCCAGTGCAGTGTAAGAGGACATGATGAGAGCTTTGTTCTACTTTCTCTCTCTTGCTGCCTATCCTTCTCTCTCTCACAGCAGGCAGGCCTACCCACGAGACTCATATCACCTGTACTGTTGTGGATCGCAGGTACACAACAAACTCTCACCTTTGTAATTAGACCTCACCATTTAAGACTGTCTACATTCCAAACATGACATAATGTCCATATGTGAAACTGTACATGTACTTTGGTCTATATGTTCTCTGAACTTACCTGAGCACAATTTGTCAAATTGATCCAACCACATGGCTAAAACATGACTTTTATTATGGTTTAATACTGATTTAAACAAAACTGCACACTTAAAAAGGATGGTTATTCATTGGTTCTTTTATTATATGTAATTTTTATGGTTTTATTTACAATCAATTTTACATTTTCTATGCACACTTAAAAATTATGGTTCTTCAAGGGTTCTTTAGTGAAGAAAGTGGTTCCATGTAGAACCATGAACACCCAAGGATTCTTTTGCATGATTAAAGGGTTCTTCGCATTGTGAAAGGGTTCTTCAGATTAATGGAGCATGTTCTGTAGATGGTTCTATATAGAATATTTTTGAAAAGGGTTCTATATAGCACCAAAAAGGGTTCTTCTATTGTAACAAGCCTTACATCACAACAATAGGAAAACCCTTTTTGGTGCTATATTGAACCCTTTTCAGAAAGGTGCTATATAGAACCATCTACAGCACATTCTCCATCAATCTGAAGAACCTTTCACAACGCAGAGAACTCTTTAATCATGAACCCTTGAATCAAGCCTTACATCGTAACAATAGAAAAACTCTTTTTGGTGCTGTATAGAACCCTTTCCAAAAAGAAGAACATTTCACCATATAAAGAACTGTTTAATCATGCAAAGAGTTCTTTGAGTGTTCATGGTTCTATATAGAACCATTTTATTTACTAAAGAACCCTTGAAGAACCATCCTTTTTTAAGTGTATATAGAAAATATAAAGTTGGTTGTGAATAAAAGCATAAAAATTACATATAATCCGAAACTTAAAGTGGGTATTGTTAGATGTTCGTCCAAAGTATGTTCATACCAAATTTGATCACTTTAGACCAATCAGAACAAGTTCTGTGGCATTTTTCCTCGTCATACAATATTTAGTAGTTGGACATCAGTGGGTTAGCTCAATAATAAATATGCAGATTGTTATCATGAAACTATTTATGTTATCATAGTTGGCAAACTGGATCTGTCTGACTAAAAAGAGGACTAAAAATTTTAGCAGCTGTTTAGACAGGAAAATAGTCAATGATCTGGGAGAAGCAATGTAGTGCTATTAAACAGCACCCTCTGCTGGAAACTCATTAAAAATCATCTACTGCATAAAAGACTTTTGAACAGTCTGATCACCGTCTAATGGTCACTCGTAATGTAAAGACCACATCAAAGCAACACTGAAAACATCCTACAAACCTCACAGTCCGGACAGAAATAAGAAATGTAACACAACATAGCTTATTGCAGCTGTATTGTGCATATAAATAAAGCCTTTATTACAAACAGCTTTAAAACTCCCTGAAAGCTACTGGCCTCATAACTGTCCTAAAAACGATTTCTAACAGACAAGAATGTGTAAAAGAGGTTTTTTTTCGGATTATGTTACACATCTTTACGTATTAACGTCACACGCACAGGCTCAAAAAAAAAGTCCAGCTCGATGTTTTGGTCTCAAATGCAAAATCAACATCATACTGATGAAGATATGAGGACAGTAGTAGATAATTCACTCACATCTTCGGAAGACACGTCCTTCTCCAAGTTCACAGAGTTCTCTCTCTTTCAGTGCTCTCCACACATTACGTGCACTGACAGATTTCCTGCGTGTGAGACATCTCCTAATCCCCAAAACTTACATAGGGTAGCTTTAAGCTTTTTCCCTAATTATGCACTAGTATAGTTTATGGAGCTGCATAAACTATTTCATATTTTGTTATTATGTGTTAGAAATTTGGGTCGATCACACTTGATGTAATGCCTCTTTTAATTTACATGATTCAGATCAATACAAAGAATTTGAAATTTCAAACAATGAGTGCGTACACATACATACAATAATAAGATCATAATCAGATTTCTGCAGTTATCCAATTATTCACATTGTCATGTAAACACCATACTCCGATCTAGAAATCCGATTAAGAAATCCGACAAAGAGGCTGGATTTTAGCTCAGTAATCAGATTTCTCAGTGCATGTAAACTCTTATTGTGATTTCTTTCGGATTTCTCAGTCTGCGCATGTGCGAGAACAGATGGTGGATGTCGCAAGATGGCAGCACTCACTCACTAAATCAATCACTCACTCACCCAATCACTCACTCACTCACTCACCCAATCACTCACTCACTCACCCAATCACTCACTCACCCAATCACTCACTCACTCACTCACTCACTCACTCACTAAATCAATCACTCACTCACCCAATCACTCACTCACTCACTCACCCAATCACTCACTCACTCACCCAATCACTCACTCACTCACTAAATCAATCACTCACTCACCCAATCACTCACTCACTCACTCACCCAATCACTCACTCACTCACCCAATCACTCACTCACTCACTCACCCAATCACTCACTCACTCACCCAATCACTCACTCACTCACTCACCCAATCACTCACTCACTCACCCAATCACTCACTCGCTCACTAAATCAATCACTCACTCACCCAATCACTCACTCACTCACTCACCCAATCACTCACTCACTCACCCAATCACTCACTCGCTCACTAAATCAATCACTCACTCACCCAATCACTCACTCACTCACTAAATCAACCAATAACTCACTCACTCACCCACTCACTTACTAAATCACTCATTCACCCACTCACTCAATCACTCACTCAATTACTCACTCACCCACCCAATTACTCACTTACTAAATCACTCACTCACCCACTCACTCAATCACTCACTCACCCACCCAATTACTCACTTACTAAATCACTCACTCACTCACCCACTCACTCAATCACTGAATCACCCACCCAATCACTCACTTACTAAATCACTCACTAAATCATTCACTCACCCACTCACTCACTCACTCACTCAATCACTCACTCACTCACTTACTAAATCAATCAATAACTCACTCACTCACCCAATCACTCACTTACTAAATCAGTCACTCACTCACCCACTCACTCACCCACTCACTCACTCACTCACCCACTCACTCAATCACTCACTCACTCACTCAATAACTCACTCACTCACTTAATCATTCACTCACTCAATCACTCACTCATTCACCCAATCACACACTCACTCACTAAATCACTCAACACTTGCTCACTTAATCACTCACTCAATCATTCACTCACTCACCCAATCACACCCTCACTCACTAAATCAATCACTCACTAAATCACTCAATCACTCACTCACCCATTCACTCAATCACTCACCCACTCACTATTACTCACTCACTCACCAAATCACTCAATCACCCAACCAAATACTCACTCACTCACCAAATCACTCAATCACTCACTCACCCAATCACTCAATCACTCACTCACTCACCCAATCACTCAATCACTCACTCACTCACAAAGGGGTGGAGAACTGTAGCCTGCTAAATTTTTGCTGGAACTGGCAACCTTGCACTCAAACAGCTTTTGGTGTCTCATAACAGTGACACTTTATGTTCTTGTCTTTTAGTGCATTGAGATGACGATTATGGAGATTTATTATTTTTATAATGATTTGTATATTTTTATTGTTATGATTTTACATGATGCATTATTATTATTATTATTATTATTATTATTATTATTATTATTATTATTATTATTTCTGATGTTGTTTTTGTTGTTGTTGTGGTGATTATTTATTTACAGTTTCTCAAAATAATCTCAAGACAAAGCCAGAAAAAGAAAACAAAATCCTCCATGTGTTCACTTTTCTCTCTTTCTTATCTCTCTTTTTCTCCTTCTCACTTGCTGTCTCTCTACCCTTCTCTCCTGCTCTCTCCCTCTCTCTCTCTTTCTCTGTCTTTTCTTTTCTTCCCTCCTTTCAACCTTTCCTTCCTGCTTCCTCTCTCTTTCTCTGTCTTTTCTATGTCTTTCTTTTCTTTTCTTCTCTCTCTCTCTCTCTCTCTGAGTCTGCTCACCCCTCTTCCTCCCTCTCCTCCTCCTCCTCGTCTTTCTCTGCCTCGTGTCCCCCATGTGTGCTGGGTGGGCTGTACCAATGCTCCGTACAGCGGAGGGGGGGTGAGGAGAGAAATCAGCAGCTCATTAACTTCAGCACCTAGACAGCGACCATCGCGCGACTGACAATGCAAACGGAGCGCGCGGACAAACGACGCTCGCGCCAGAGATGCTTTGAAAAGCGATGCGCTTCGTCTCGCGCTGGAGCTCAGCGTAGCCGGCTGAGGTGAAGAACAAAGCGCGATAGCCTGAATCAGCTAACAGCAAAAAAAAGCATAGCAGGGCTCCGTACAGTCGCGAGGAGGGAGGGAGGGATCACACACCCTCGCGGTGAACAGGGGGGCAAAACAAGCGCGGTTTCCTTTGTTTACATTGGAATAAAAGTGAAGATGGGACGCTTTCCAGGACTGGAGGTGATTTGGATGCTACTGCTTTGGATGCTCAACGTCTACACGACCAGCATAGCAGCTCGAGCAGCATCCCGTGAGTACCAGTGGGTTACAATGCATTACAGCAAGGCTAGACCCCATAGCTTGTGCAGTAAGGGGGGTGGGGGGGCATTGCAGGATGCTATCCTGAGGATAATACACCTCAAAGACGTGAACCGAGGAGGTTTCGTGACTTGAATTATGTCCATATTTACTGCTGTTGCACTGCACGTTGCAACAGTATCAAAGTCTGTATGCTGACTCTGTTGGACTGAATGGAATGGCTGGCATAGCTGAATGAAGTTTATTGTTTTGGGAGGATCTCCTTTGTGGCATGTTTGGTCTTCAGGTTTGAGGAGAATGTTGTGGTTGGTTGTGTAACAAAGCTCTGGTGTCTTTGTGCTGATATGAGGCTGATAACAGCCATGTGGAGCTTGAAGTTCCTGAAGCTTCAGTAGTGCAGACATTAGACACTCTTAGGAATAAAGGTGCTGTAGAAGAAGCATGTTTGGCTCATTAAGGAACCTTTTAATGCAAGGTTCTTGTAAAAAACTTTGTTAATCCTTATAATGAGAGAACGTAGAACCTTTTTTAAAGTTTTAAGAACTGCACTGCACTTAATGTAAATGTAACGTCTTTAATGTAAAGTTAAGAACCGTTTAGGAGCCTTAAAAGAAGGCGCTAAAAAGGGTTCTTTGGTGCAGTTGCTTCAAAGAACCTAAAGAACCTTTTAAAGCCTGAACCATTTTTGTTAATGAAATGCAAGGGCGAAGAACCCTCTTAAAGTTTAAAGAAACTGCACTGCACTTGATGTAAATGTAACGTCTTAAATGTAAAGTCAAGAACCAAGGTGCTAATAAGGGTTCTTTGGTGCCATTCCTTCAAAGAACATAAAGAATCTTTTAATGCACGAACCATTTTTTGTTAATAAAATGCAGGTGCAAAGAACCTTTTTAAAGTTTAAGAACCTGCACTGGAGTCAATGTAAATGTAGCATCTTAAATGTAAATTCAAGAGCCATTTAGGAACCTTAAATGAAGGTGCTAAAAAGCATTCTTTGGTGCAATTGCAACAAAGAACCTAAAGAACCTTTTAAAGCCTGAACCATTTTTGTTAATAAAATGCAGGTGCAAAGAACCTTTTTAAAGTTTAAAGAACCGGCACTGCACTTAATGTAAACGTAACATCTTAAATGTAAAGTCAAGAACCATTTAGGAACCTTAAATGAAGGCCCTAAAAAGGGTTCTTTGGTGCAACTGCTTCAAAGAACCTGAAGAATCTTTCGATGCCTGAACCATTTTTGTTAATGATGTGCAGATGTGAAGAACCTTTTTAAAGTTTGAGAACCTGCACTGCACTTAATGTGTATGTGACATCTCAAATGTAAAGTCAAGAACCGTTTAGGAACCGTCATTTTTTAGAATGTATTAGAGTACACTTAAAACTGACAAGGCAAGGAACCTTAATTTTAAGAATGTTTTACAGCAAGTTTTAAAATGATGGTGCCAAAAAAGTTCTTTGGAGCAATATACCATAGAAGAACTACTTCAGGTTCCCTAAGAAACCTTTCAATGTGTGGTTCTTGAGCCGTTTTTGTTCATGAAATGCAAGTGTGAACAACCTTTTTAAAGTTTAAAGAAGCTCCAGATAATGTAAAGAATGCACATGAAGGTTTGTCCAATGGCCATACATCCAAGTCTAGAACCATTTGGGAACGTTCATGTTTGATTAAGCCTTCTTTTAATAATGCATTAGAGCACATTCTTAAAAACAAAGGTGCCAAAAATGTCACTTTTATGTTGGTGTTGGATCCCATTTTTGGTGTTGGTTCCCATTTTTGTGTTGGTGTTGGTTCCCATTTTTGGTGTTGGTTCCCATTTTTATGTTGGTGTTGGATCCCATTTTTGGTGTTGGATCCCATTTTTGGTGTTGGTTCCCATTTTTGTGCTGGTGTTGGATCCCATTTTTGGTGTTGGTTCCCATTTTTGTGTTGGTGTTGGTTCCCATTTTTGGTGTTGGTTCCCATTTTTATGTTGGTGTTGGATCCAATTTTTGGTGTTGGTTCCCATTTTCTTCTTGGTGTTGGTTTCCATTTTTGGTGTTGGTTCCCATTTTTGTATTGTTGTTGGTTCCCATTTTTGGTGTTGGTTCACATTTTTGTGTTGATGTTGGTTCCCATTTTTGGTGTTGGTTTCCATTTTTATGTTGGTGTTGGATCCCATTTTTGGTGTGGTTCCCATTTTTGTGTTGGTTCCTATTTTTGGTGTTGGTTCCTCTTTTTTGTGTTGTTGTTGGTTCCCATTTTTGGTGTTGGTGTTTTTGGCTACCTATAAAACCTTTAAATAGAATTGTTAAGAGAAATGTCTGTCAAATCCGAGAAACATTAAGAATCATCCCCTGCAAGGTTCTTTAAGGAGCCAGAAGTCTTTCTTTTTTGGCATCGCTCCAAAGAATCCTTTTTTTAGCACCTCTATTTTTAAAAGTGTCCACTTCTGGTTGTAAGTGAAAGCCATGTTCGTCTAGCCAAGTCTTCAGGTCTGAGGCACCTTCATTAGTACCTCGATGGCTACACCTTGTAAAGAAAGGAGCACATGGGTCAATATATGGGCCAAAGTAGTGGGTCATAAATAATGATGTAACGTGCAGCCACTGGAGCCACATGCCGGCTCCAGCCACGCTCGAGGAGGCATTAATAAATCATAGTCATGAGGGACGTGTAGACGCACACGAAAGGGAAGCGGGTGCTCATGGTTCTCTAGTCACTTCAAGCCTTGTCTCTGAAAACCTGACAATGACTGTAATTTGGTGGGAAGCTGTTGGCTAACTAGCTGGAGTCCCTCTTTAAAATTCAGGGGACCACTTAGAACAGAATAAAGCAGATCAATGCCATTGATAATTTTCCTATTGATTTTGAATGGGCAGCTGCAACCTGAATGCCGATTTCTCTTTGTCCATAATGCCACTATCACTCTGCAGTTTGTTGTAAATAACTCTAGATTACGTTTATTCTCAGCTCTCGCGCATAAAGGTATATGTTAGTGAAAAAGGATTCTTTGAGCACGGCCATAGAAGAACCACTTTTGGTTCCTGAAAGAACCATTTTAGAAACCATTTAGGAAACTTTAAGTTAATGAACTTTTTCCCCAAAGAACCATGTTTGGTAAAAAGATTTGTAAGTGTGAAGAACTTTTTACAGGTTCAAAGAATCTCCACATAACGTAAAGGTTCTATACCAATTTAAGAGTTGTTCCTAGAACCTCTACATTATGTAGAGGTTCTTTAAAAATTTTACAAAAGTGACTCTCCAAAGAACAATCAATTGAAAGGTGCTTTAGGGAAGCAAAAATGTTTTTTTTTTTTATGATATTGTGAAAAGAAACTTCTATTTTAATGAACCTTTAGATTAAGGAACTTTTCCCTAAATAATGACGTCTGGTAAAGAGATTTGTGAGTGTCAAGAACCTTTTAAAGGTTATAAGAATTTTCTCATAGTGTGAAGGTTCTATACAAATTCAAGGGTTGTTCCTAGAACCTTTACATAATGTAGAGGTTCTATAAACCTGAGAAAGGTTCTTCACATTCACACATCTCATTTACAAAAATGCTCTTCCAAAGAACAATCCATTGAAAGGTGTTTTAGGGAACCAAAATGGTTCTTTTATGATATTTTAAAGAGAACCCCCTGTAGCACCTCTTTTAAGGAACATTTAGGTTAAGGAACCATTTCCTTAAATAATGACATCTGATAAAGAGATCTGTGAGTGTGAAGAACCTTTTAAAGGTGATAAGAACTTCCTCATAATGTGAAGGTTCTATACAAATTTAAGGGTTATTCCTAGAACCTTTACATTATGCAGAGGTTCTTTAAACTTGAGAACCATCCACTGAAAGGTGTTTTAGGGAACCAAAAGTAGTTCTTCTATGATACTGTGAAGTTACTCAAGCTACTCAACAATCTGATGGAAAATATCCGTTTACATGCTCACTACAAGTAATCCAATCCAAAATTATGCGCATGCGTAGAGAACCACTTAGTGTAGACGTTACCATGACAACAAGCCTAGCGTGAGTCCAGTCAGAGTGAGACGAGCAGCAGTGAGCAGTACTTGTGTTTTTAGTTACTTTAAAATGATATCAGACTCAGGAAAAAGTACTTCACATGTCCTTATTAAAGAAGAGGAAGACGTCGTGTTCTGAGACACATAAACTGGACGTCCGTCCCACCACCGTCATTTAAAGTTCAAGCATAAACTTCATCTCCTCTGCAGACCAGTTTCTGCTCCGCCATGTTGAACGTTATAAACTTTAGCTATGACACGATGCACATGCTTAAACTTTCCAGCTGGGAATGTAATCAGAAACAGGCATTTACGTGGTCATTATTCTTCTGTTTAACAGATTATTTACAGGATTACCCGCCTCGTTCAATCTGATAGAAACTGTATTCCGAATGGACTCAATTGGACTAGTCTATTCCGACTGAGGTGTATGCATGGACGTATTCTATTCCGAATTAGCTATTAGTCAGATTATTAACGGACTATTAGGCTGCATGTAAACGTGGCTATTATGTGTAAATTTTATGATGAATGGATCAAAAGAAATGGCCGAAAAAAGTGTGGTTACGTTGACTTACATTAAAAGCAAAGTATGATTTTCCTTCTCCTGTAAAGTTATTATTTTGGAGATATGAGGTTTTGCTCCGACAGCAGCAATATTTAAAATTTAACTAAACGATGTAAACTGAATCATGCTCTGTCCTGTCTGGGCTCATTGGTTTTATTTAGCTATTACTTTATTTGTCTTGTGATATTAGAGCAATAAGCCATGAAACTCTGCGTTACTGTGGTTTAGTGTGATGCAGAGCAGGGTCACATCCCTGTAACAGCCTCAAGTGGCTCACTGCTTTTACAAAACAGAGAAACCTTGGCGCCTTAATACATAATACAGTTTATGGGTGCAGTTAAATGTGTATATTGAGTATTGCATAATCACTTCAAACGTGTCTCAGGCTAGTTTTAAAACCAGAACTACCCAGTTCTAAAATTACTGCTTATGAAGCAGAGCTTATGAAAGAGATGATAAAACACATTCACATGTTAAAACAGGATCATGAACTTGTATTTTCCACGTATTAAAGAAGTTACGCAGAGAGATGATGGTTCATTCTGTCTTTAGTCTGTTTTGTCTGAATTGCATTCATACTTTAAATGAAATGCACCAGAGTTAGTTTTGAAGCGAACCAACAATGACCTGCTCAGGGGGTCTTGGCTGCTTATTTGCTCAGCACCAGAGTTTGGATGGCAGCGTTCTCACATGCTCTAATGAAGTGCATTAACAGAGCACCAGAGTGTTTATGTCATGCATATGTGCTTGTTTATGTTCCTTGTACATGTAATATACTTGGTAAAACAAAGCTGATTCTCATTCCGACTCTAATCGCACTGAAACAGTTCTGAAAGGTCCTGAATCTAATGGAGAAGTGCTCTGTTCATAGATTACATGCTGCGGCAGTGGCCTGCACTTCCAGTGATACCTATTTAAAGTCTAAAGTAGTTCAAAGTCTTACATAACCACCGGATCTGTCCTTCTGATTTGTGAGGAGTGAGTGGTTTGAAACCAGATGACGTTTCAGAGTTAGTGTGTACTGGAGCGGTTGGGAGCTAATATTCATGAGTATTATTTACATAACACCACAAAAATCAAATGTATGCAGTCGTCCCTAGACATATTTGATGTCCAAATTTTGCTTATTTATTTTTGCACGGGAGCTACAAACTAACATAATAGAAGTCTGTGTCACCTTAAAGATTTCTGTTACTTGTTAGCTACATTAGCATTGCAGCTCCAGTGCAAAACAAAAAAAAGATGTTAATAGCAAACATTTATTGGCCAATTAACTACATACAACTGTATATATATATATGTGTGTGTGTGTGTGTGTGTGTATATATATATATATATTAAAATACAAATATAGACAGATAAAAAAATCACAAACAGAAAAAGAAAATAGAGAAATAGAAAAAGAAAAAAAGTACTGGTACTGATTTTATTTATTATTGTAGTCATTTGCAAAACTTCAAATGCCCCAATCATATGTTTGTTCAACATGTTTTGTTGATTTTCTATGTGAAAATAGGAAAATAGAAAATAGTTTGTTAAAACCTCTGCAGGGAACAAACTTAAGTTTTTAAATATATTTGACATTTTTTCTGCAAATTATAGTGCACAATTTCTATTTCTCTGCTGAATTTGCACAAGCCTCATGTTTTATTTTTTCCAATATGTTAAATTCAGCAAATAAACAGTAACTGTGCATTAAAAAGTGTGTTCTCTGTAGAGGATGTGTTCACTTATTTTCACTTAGAAAATCAGCAAAGCATCTTTTGACCAGCGGTGCACAAACTGTTTTAAAAATGTTCAGTAGTGTCTGTTTCCCATGCTCTTGTCCTAAAACCTTAACCAGTCTAAAACCTTAACCAGCGAAGCGCTGTATCATTTACATACACACACACGTATTCGCTGCCACAGCTTGTCTTTGTAGGACACACCATGGCTGTGAAATGGATTCACAGTGTCACAGCTGTTACACACTTTCTGATTAAGTATTCACTGAAACCAAATGAAATTTCTACGATGAAGCAATTTCTTATCTGCGGTCTTTTTTCCTCCTCCCCAATAGCAATTAAGGCTGGCGAATAATGATCTCATTAATGCGATTGATTTGGCTGTTTTGAAAGCCAATACAGAGCCTGAAAGAATACTATCAACTGGGCTGAAAAGAAGCTTTGGGTTTGGGGAATAAATAGACAATAAATAGCTTGAAGGCCTACATTACAGGCACCTGGGGAAATAGCCTCAAACAGAGGCCAGAGTCAAACTCACCAGTGAAAGGCCAGAATGAATGGATAGATTATGTGGTCACTCAAAACTGGCATTGTGAATTTCAGCTTGTGGTGGAATGAAGTGGACCTAAGGTGAAAATGTGTTTACTTAATTCAAGTATGAACATCATTTCCACATTCATTTGTTTATTTGTTTATTTGTTTATTTTTAGGATCCACATTAGCTGTTATCACAATAGTCACTATTCTTCCTGAGGTCCAGTAAACATATTATACATTACAAAATAGTGCAATAACAATTAATGAAACAAGTCATACAAACCATGGGTAAAAAAAAGAAAAAATAAGAAACTGAGAGAAAACAAACCACATGAAAAACAGAAAATAACATAGTAGGACAATTTAAAACATAAAATTACAGTAGAAGACAATTGAAATGTATAAATATAAAAATGAGTTAACACATACTCTACAGAGAACAAAGAGAAACTATTTTTCTGCACATTTTAGTGTGCAGTTTTTAGTTGATTTGCTGAGCTTAATATACTGTAAAAAATAAAACATCAAATTAAAAAGGGTGCCATAACTTTTGCACAAGATATGTTATGCTTTATTTTTTTCAACATGCTAAATCAGCACATAAACAGTAATTGTGTATGAAAATGTGCAGAAGCGTGTTCTCTGTGGGGGGCGTGTTAACCTATTCTCACTTAGAAAATCAACAAACCATCACTTGAACAGGGGGCGCCCAAACTTTTGCACACAACTGTATATTTTGTTATTGTATGTTTTGTTTACTTATAGCTGTACTTGAACACAAACAATACAGTACAATACAGAACAAAACAATACAGCAGAATGAAGCACTGACTACTGTGCAGAATGCGGTACTATACTAAAAGCAATGCTTCCCGTTAGCTGTGACTCCACATGGAGATTAGGACTCGTGTGTTTTGTGATGCTAATGAGGACGCTCGTTGAGCACCTGCCGCCACCATTCGTCAAACACCATGTGCCAAACCTCTGCCATCTGACCCTCCCCCATCATCAAGCATCTCTCTTTGTCCCCTCAGAGATGGACACGGCTGAACAAAGGCCTCAAATCACTCCGAGCAATAAGCCTTAAAAAAACCAACATAAGCAATATATTTTCATCTACTGTCTCAGACATAGCTCCTCTCACAGAGCCAGAGGAGGAGGTTATTGTTTCATTATTTCATTATGCAGTGCTAGGAGCTCACTGTGAAACACAGAGTGACATTTAGAAAAGTGAACACTGCACACTAGACTGCGCTCAATCATTCAATCATAAAGAGAGCTGTAGAGAGGCTCCCAATGTGTAAAAATAAAAATTAATAGATTCATGTACAAATATAGACATGTGTGCAGAAATACACACAAACTTATACATATCTTGTTGCTGTCTGAACAAAACCTTGCACCTCCATTTTTATTGTTCTTTTATTTTTTTACATAATTTGAAAACACTGACTGACACTTATTCATAACAAACAGACCAACAGAAAAGGTGCAAATTGACATAGAATAAAATCTTGGGACATTAACTTTCATAGAAAGTTTTTTCCATTTTTTTACTGTAAAGTTATATGTACGTGTGTATATGTGTTTATGTATATAATGTCTATATATATGTATATGAAGTATTCCAATATGCACTATAGGCCACTTTTGAGAATTAGAAATGATGTGTGCATTACCACATTTTTCTTTTCAAAAACTCATATCCAAAATTGTTACAAATGTATATATAGCTTTTTGGAATGAAACTCTTCTTTATATATAACAATGTGTGTGAGATATATATTTATATACATATATTTAAATGATCATGCTGATTTCTGCTAGTGTCCCTGTGGCAAGTATGTTAGCATTATGCACTTCACAAGAAACATTTTTGGCTGTTCTAGATTAAACATGAACACTTAAATAAGACATTTTGACATATATGTTACCATGACTGTAGCAGCGGACTCTTTCAGTAAAGTGTCCTAGCATAGAGCTTCCGCTGTCATTGCAAATCAAAATGTGATTGATTTATTCCTCTGTCAGTTTTTATTAATGTTAGTGGTTTGTCATTTTAGCCCTTCAGTTTAAAAAGCCTAACTCATGGGAGATTAGCTTGGATAGTCCTGATTGTATATACACACACACACACACACACACACACACACACACACACACTCACATATGTATGCGTGTACTAATACACATCTCTGTGACTGCAGTTTGATGTGCAGTATATACATATGTATGCATGTATGTCTGTACAGTACGTGAATTATAGAATCTGTTCACAGGCAAATCCTGAATGAACCAGCAAACAGATAAATGAATAAGTAAACATCCTCTACAGCACAGTGTCTTATTGCTGCTCTCTGAAAGCTGACTAAGACAGTAGACACTAAGCCTTCAGTTACTTCTCCTGCCTGATTACCAGCTCTCAGTAGGGGAGAGAGAGAGAAAGAGAGATACGTGGTGTGGTGGGGGGTGGACCAAGCCCTCATGCTCTTTCTCTCTCTCTAAGATAGACCCCCTCTCTTTCTGTCTCTTGTCCAGCCTTTAATGTGTGTGTCTCCATTCAGATCTCAGTTCATCTCCAAACACGGTACAGGCAGACACGGTGCGGAGAGCGAAGGGGGAGGACAAAGGGGTCTCAGAGAGGGGTCCATTCACAAGCTCTGTCAGCTCATTAATACAAGATGGGGCTCTTCATTCTAGGCCTGTAATCGACAGCTTAGACTCCAAATGTAATCGTCTATGTTGACTCAGACCAGCTGCTGCCTCAAGCATGAATCAAGGACTGGGGCTGCTGGGTGGACAAAGAGGATTAGAAGAGAAGAGACAATACAAATTAACCCTCTGGGGTTTAAGGGCATTTCTCGATGTTTGCATATCTTCTTAAATTTGCCTTTAAAGGCATCTGCATAGAACATGATATACAAATGTTTCATAACAAAATGCTCCGTAATCATTGCTGCTACTTTCCAAAACTATTGCAGCAACTTCAACAGCTGAAAAACTTTTTGCACTTTATTTCACGTGTCCCTGATGTTCACTGAATGAGGGACGAAGGGCTTCTGAGTGTCCATTGGTCAGTTTCACACAAAGTGTAGACAGACACACAAATGCAGAGAGAGGCAGATGACCTATATCTCAACCCCTCTTCATAGCCTCATAACTATGGATGTAGGTCACGTTTGATCTTGCAAGATGGAATAGAAAAGGCAGACGCTACAGATTCAGGAAATGTTTGAATCGTATTTCTATGCTGTATAATGGCAAAGATAAAGAATCATATATAGAAATATCAAGTTTGATGCACAGACGAATTCTTGGATCCCAGAGGGTTAAACAAAGTTAACATACTCAGTTTATCTCTTACCCCAAATATGGCCGATCGGCCAAGATCTGCTTGGTATTGTTAGAGGTCTACATGAGCATGAAAAAAGCCTGAACCCATCCAGTACCATTGACGAGACCCAACCCAACAGGCCCGACTGGTACTGGCTAAATTTGAGACCAGACCCAAACAGGCCCAACTGGTATGGGCTAAATTTGAGACCCGACCCAAACAAGCCTGACTGGTACCGGCTAAATTTGAGATCCGACCCAAACAAGCCCAGTGGGTACTGGCTTAATTTGAGACCCGACCCAAACAAGCCTGACTAGTACTGGCTAAATTTGAGACCCGACCCAAACAGGCCTGACTGGCGCTGACTATATTTGAGACCCGACCCAAACAAGCCCAACTGGTGCTGGGTACATTTGAGACCCGACCCAAACTGGCCTGACTGTTGCTGGCTAAATTTGAGGCCCGACCCAAATAGGCCCGACTGGCGCTGGCTATATTTGAGACCCGACCCAAACAAGCCCAACTGTTGCTGGCTAAATTTGAGGCCCGACCCAAATAGGCCCGACTGCTACTGGCTAAATTTGAGACATGACCCAAACAGCCCCGACTGGTACTAGCTAAATTTACTAAGCACCTGAATTGATTGAATCTATATAGAACCAAAAAGGGTTCTTCTATTGTTATGATGTCAGGATTGTTACAATAGAAGAATGCTTTTTGATGCTATATAGAACCCTTTTCAAAAATGTTCTATATAGAACCATCTACAGCACATTCTCCATCAATCTGAAGAACGCTTTCACAATGCAAAGAACCCTTTAATCATGCAAAGGGATCCTTGAGTGTTCATGGTTCTATATAGAACCATTTTCTTTACTAAATTGTGTAACATTATTAAACCTGCACTGCATAAGAGTGTCTGCCAAATGCTGTGAACGTAAATGGTGTTTCTCCAGAATGTCTTGTCTTCTGTTCGGGTCTTTATGGCTTTTTCAGTATACAAGTTCATCAATATCTTTCCTGTCCTGCTTTTTTATTGGCAAGCATGTGATGATTTAAGCATGCAGTTTGTATGATACTAATTCCTTCTGTTACTTGTTAGCTTCATTAGCTTTGTAGCTCCTGTGCCAGGGGTGTCAAACTCAACCACTAAACGGGCCATATAAAAAAAAAGAAATCCATGGGCTAGAGCAGTGTTTCTCAACCTGTGGGCCGCGGACCACCAGTGGACCGTCAAGCACCCTCTAGTGGTCCGCGGGCCTGTACTCAGAGGGAAGCAGTAATTTGGGCAAGTAACATTACTGCAAGTCATAAGAACATAAGCAAAAAATTATTAACTTAATAATTAAAAACCTAAGAATTAAACTGCATGGACTTGGACTTAAAAAAGATGATTTTAGTTTTCCTGTGGGCTGTTATGTTTTGTAGTTGTACACAGGTGGGCCTTGGGGTGGAAAAGGTTGAGAACCCCTGGGCCAGAGTACGCCCTTCTTCATCTCTGCCACATTTCTGTTGCCTCTGCTGTCTGTCCAACTCTCCAGTTTGTTTGTTTCGTAATGGTACTTAATGTGCTATTCTTTATTTATGGCCACACCATCTCTGCAAATGAGACAGATACTGGAAGTAAAAAGGTATTCAAGCTCCCACCTGTCTTGAAATCCCCAGCAATCACTTTTACCAAACTAAATGTTTTTGTTTTTGGCTAGCTAAGTGTTTATATTGGTTGGACTGCTGCTGAAACACAGCTTGTGTATTGACTAGTGTAGTAGGAATAAGGTGTAACCACTATCCCATAGATTGCTGCTGGGGAAGGGGGGTTGGAGCACACCTCATGTTGCAGTGAATGCAGGTGATTGTACTGCAGGACATTGTGAAATGGGCTAAAATGCACCGAAAATGAAAATAATTTTGCGGGCCAGATAGGATTGTGCTACAGGCCTGAGCTGGCCCACGGGCCTTGTGTTTGACACATGGGTCACATTTGGAGTAAATCACTTTAAATGCTTTTTGTGTGAAAGTAAGCCTTTATACTTACCACCGTAACAAACTGTTGTACATTTTAGGTTGAAGGTGTAACAAGGTTGCCACTAACTGGAAATGATATGACTTTTCAGATGCCTGTGGGACGTCGGTTTGTGCATTGAAAGTAGGAGCAGTGCTGAATAAATGCAACACTTTTAGTGTGAAATTCCTCTTTAAGTGCAGCCTCTTCAAGTGCTAGTGGTTGGAGTGTTTCAACGTTAGGCGTGAAACTGTCAGTATCACTCTTAAACTTCGCCTGCATGTCTTTATGGTCGATGCGTTTTTCACTTAGATTGCTGAAGAGAGGTTCTGCTGAGAGATGAGCTTTTATTCAGGCACAGAAAGTCTCAAGAGTTGAACATTGATTTCATGGCAGCCCATCGTGCCTCAGAGCTTCTCCAGAGAAGCAGTAGATCTTGAAGTCAGCTAGCGCTGTAATAAGAAGAAGAATAGGATTCTCAGTACTTTGCTATCTGCTGGATAATGTAAGGCTGCCAGAAAATGAAATTTCATATTGATTAGTGATAAAATGTCTGGAGAATGTTTTTTTCACAGTGCCAGAATTGGATTCCTGGAAAGGATGAGGATGAAGTGGCTGGGAGCCAAGGCTCTGGTCGTCCACTTTGCCAGTTGGGTTAGCATGATGTAGCGCATCCACCTTTGTTTGGCTCACAACCTTTGCTCCTTTTAAAACAGAACTTCACCCGTAAATGATAAAGAAACTCAGGATGGTGAATGAAAGCTAGTAGGAAAGAGTTAGCAGCATGAAAATTAGATTATACTAGCCAGGGCCTCCTAGCATTGATTCAGTTAGCCATGTTAGCACATGAAGTGAAGTAGCCTATTAACTGTTTCTTGGAAAGATTCTATGACCTTGTCTTTACTTCATTATAAGGAGTTGACTCAATATTGGCACAGCACCCAAATGGTTCTGACATTATTGACTTTGTTCTCCAATATAATCTGACCCTCGATCTCAGATCTTTGTCAGTTGACATGCACATACAGCGTAGCTCAAGATTCAGACTTCTCCCTGCTGATCACAACATGGAGACATCAAAAAAAATGTCTTTTTAACATTCTTAAAAATGGGTTTAAAAAGGGTTCTTTGGACCAATGCTACTGAAGAACCACACAGCCAGGGGGCAAAACCACTTTGGTAACTTAGATGGTTAGACGGTTGTAACGTTAGTCCACTGTTGTAATCAACATAGATTTTGCATTGTTCGTAAATTCTTGTTGACTTAATAATAAAATGCTATTTGTCTGTCCTCTCCTTATTTGACAGTAAGTAGCTAAACTTATGACAGCCAACGTTAGCGTTAGCTA
Source organism: Colossoma macropomum (assembly GCF_904425465.1). Classification (NCBI taxonomy): domain Eukaryota; kingdom Metazoa; phylum Chordata; class Actinopteri; order Characiformes; family Serrasalmidae; genus Colossoma; species Colossoma macropomum. Next base: position 22,913,194 of record NW_023494807.1, read on the forward strand.
AGTAGACAGACAATTTAGTTGGCCAGTTAATAAGGCTTGAACCTACTTAACAAAACCAATATTATTCTGTTTGGCTATCATTAATATGAATCACACACAGTGCTAACTTACTCATTACCTAACTAGCTAATTTTAGCAAACAGAAAAGTGACGACCGGTGTTGTGTCTTTTTTGTTTCTCATCTATCAGTGTTCTCTCACTACAATACCCAGCATGCATTACACAAAAAACACCATACAACTATTGGAAACCCCATCTGTGCTAAAAAAAATCCTGACTGTTAGCATGACTTATTAGCTAGAGGCTAATAAACATAGATGTGATATTTGGCTTCCTAGCAGTAATGTTAGCTATCGGGCTTCCTTCTGTATTAGCCAGCTATCAGGAAAACAATGTACATGTCAAATAGTCCACCCTCAATTTCCCCCCCAAAGCCCTTATAGTTTTTCAACAGGTCCTCCTATCTTCAAGATACATCATCCGAAGGGCATTTTCCTAATCTTCAAACTGGAAAATGTTGCTCTGGAGACTACTGAGGTACCACTGTAGAAGATAAGCATGTTCACAACAGATAAAGCCATGGTTACATCTTTCATTTTGGCTGGAGTGAACCTTTAAGAGTGTTATTGAAGGGTAATCTCAGAATTGCATCAGTCGCTTTCTTCCGCGGCCTTAAATGCTTGGTTTCATCATCTGAGTCCTTGTCATATGGCAGATTAAGCACAGTGGCGATGTGTGAGAGAGTGGCCTACATCAGTTTAGGACACGGTCAGGTCCCAGGAGCAGTGAGCCTGACACGGATCTACAGACAAAGAGAGGTTGCACCAGCTCTCAAAACTGCTTTAGCTTCAGTCTGAACTACTCCACCAGAGGCAACTATCTTTGAAGCTCATTCATAAGATCTTACTGCTTCTTATAGGGTCGTGGATAAAATATTCAAAAGTGGAGCTCTTTCTTCAATAGAAAGACATGTTTAGTCAGAAACTGCAGTGAAGTTTGAGAAAAGAAATGGTCAGTTCTAAGAATGACAGCATGTTAGTCCAGACAATGTTGGGACCAAAACCAAAGCCAGGCATTTCATTGATCCATTGTCACTGTGCAAAAAAAATAAAAATAACAATGAATAAATACAAGCAAAAACAATATCTCCATTTTTTTCTCAATACTTATTTTTCTGCTACTTTTGGGCACAGACGCTGCCCTTTACATTGTGTGATACTTTCATGATGAAAGGAATAACAGAGATGCTCCAAAATTGCTTGGAATAAAATCTCTTTACATTAACTTACATTAACAGTAAAGAATATTTTTGCCATCTTCCATAAAGTTACCATTTTGTTTATTTTTATTTCTACACCCAAAAATTATTATTTCAACACTGGTAAAAATTTCATTCAAACTACTGCAAAACTAAAGCACAGTTTGCTTAGAGTCACTACATGATCTTAAGTTAACAGATTAAAATGCTATGTCAATTTGGAAATATTGCAGCTAATCGGAACAAGGTGGATAAAATTACAGCAACAAAAATGGCACCTTGCCAACATTAGCTTGACTGCAAGACAAAAAATTACATTAATCTATCCCAACAGTGTGATCTTTCCAACATACAACATACAAAACCAATGTAATTTATAATTAATGGCACACTTTACTGAATTATTGTGGTTCACATTGATCAACTAAACAATTCAGGACAGTTAATAATATATTAATTAATATGATATTTTCGTGGGTGGTCATTTGGCAAAAACGCTAATTGAAAAATGATGAATGAGTCTCAGTACGGTAGTACTGAATCTTCCTGCCTTACAGTTCCAGCAGACCTAATGTTCAATCAGTGAAATGGATAGCTATGAATCTTAATAAAAGATCACTGTAATTTTTAACAAAATATAATTTGGTTCATTTTTCACAGGAGAAATGTACTCTTCCTTGCTGTACCTCAGGAGGAAAAAATGATTTCTGACCTTGAACAGACCACGAACACCAGAATTCGTCCCAGAACCACTGGTGTATGATATAACTTTAAAAGAACATATCTCCCAAACTTGCTAGGATGACCAACCATGGATGAAAGCTGACAGAGGCTAGCAAACAGCTAGGCTGACCAAGCATAAATGAAAACTAGAGACCAGCGAGCAGTTAATTTCCATAGCCTGTAAACACTCATTCATCAATAGAAGTGGTAGCATTTCTGCACAAAGTGCTCTTTAAAATCTCTGCCCTCAGATCATCTATTTTCCCAGATATCACCAACCTGAAGTCTTCTGTTTGTACCCTGAAGCCTAATTGCTTTGGAGTAGTTCAGTGAAAAATTACATTTACATAATTTCCCCCTTAGCGCAAATGTATTCAGTTAGCAGCCTTTCAAATTTTGCCCATAGTTTTGTCATTTTACATTATTCTGATGAGAGTAAACAGTTTTAGAAACCACACTAACAAGGCTGTCTAATTTGAGATTACTTAACAACTCAATATGGCTTAAGGAAAGTGTATGATGATTTGAAGTTGCTGTCACATCAAAAGAGAGTAAAATTACTCTAGCGTCATTTTATGGTCATTTTATGGGAATGTGAAAAAGTCATTTTCTTCTGGTACTGGTTAATTTAGCTTTGCTAGATTCTAGGAGAGCATACTGTGAATTTGCAAAACACTGAAGTGTAAGTCAATAGAAAACAAAAGAGTGGGATGTGGTATCTTCGTCTGAAAAAAACTCAGTGGAGGACTACTCCACAGGCAACGTAATGCTGCTTTTTGCTTGTAGCAAAACTAGTTAACTAGCTAACATTAGCTGTTTACCAAACTTTTAGTGATGTGGAGTCGATTCCAAAAGAATTGACTCTTCGACTTCAACATGTCTGGGAGTCAAGGACAACTCTTGACCAATGACTCTGAGAGTCAAAATGCTCAGAATTGACTCTTGTCTCTGATTTTTCTTTGTAATTGGCTCAAGGGACATGGAATACAGCCTGAGTTTGAGTAGCATGAGCTTAATTACCAGCTCTAAACAGTGCCAGTACTGTAAACACAAAATCTGCTCACAAAAAAAACCTGCACCACAACTCTTTATTTTCTTCGTGATTAGGGTCGCAATAAAAAATGAGTGCGTTTACATGTAAAGTAACTGCAAAAAATCAGATTTTTTTCCGTAATTTGTTCAACGCATTTACACACACTTGGGTAATCCCGGTAATTAGAAAACTCAGATCCGATAAAAAGAGCCGGGTTTTGGCTCAGTAATCAGATGTCTCAGTGCAGGTATGCTCTTATTCTGATTTCTTTCGGATTTCTCAGTCTGTGCATGTGTGAAAACAGACCAGTCATTGATTCCAGCAGCAGGAGTCGAGAGTCAGAGTCGAATTCCAGAAAACCTGGATTTGTGCATCACTACAAACTATATGTTCTCTCCAAAACCACATCTCATCAGGACTAGCCATACTTGTCTGATTTTTGCTCCAGCTCAGCAAAAAAAATTGGAAGGCGACAGTCCAGTGTGACCACAGCTTTAGACATGCAGTTTGCATGATGCTAACCTGATGGCTATTAGCTTCCATTACTATTAGCCTCGTAGCTCCAATGTAAAACTAAAGAAGCAAACTTCAGACACTAAACATCTCTTAGCTACTGACTCCATAGGATATGGGGCAATTTGTGCAAATTTATTTTTTACAATATATTACTTTGAATCCACTTTTTCAACATTTGTGGTGTGAATGTAGCATTTTAAAGAACCCTCACACAGCTATAGCATGCAAACCTTCGCCAGGTGAATAAACATAATCAACACTGTTATCAGACAACATAAAGGAAACAACATAAACATAACCTTCATAAACAACATAAACATAACATAAACTTCATAAACAACATGCCTTTTGTCTTTGGCAATCTAAATCCTGTCAGATCTGTACGAGGTGGTAAAAGGAAAAAAAATTAAGACGGAAAAAAACCTTCAGCATACACAGTCAACACTCTTGCAATTGCTTTCAACACTATTCCCATATGTTCACCCTTCAGAATCCCTGCAGCTGCCGAGGCTTTGCCATTGAATGCTAAATTGTGATCTCAAGGGTAAAAACACTCCAGTTTTTGTATTTTTTTTTTTTCATCTTAGCTGTGAAATGCCTGAGGGGCAAACACTAAATAGAAATGTCAGCGTTCATTAAGCCATGTTGTTCCATCCTCTCTCTTTGTCTCCCACTAGCATTGCTCAAATAGCTCCAAGTGATTTGGGTCTAATTTTCTCTCCTTAAACCAAAAGCCTCCCTTTTAGGGTGCATGACAGTTACGGAAACAATCTGTCCTCTGCAGATTCTCCATGGGTGAGACAATGAGATGACTTTGGCTGGCAGTGGCAGCCTGGTCAGGATTAAGAAAACAAAGCTATTTAAGATTCAGAATCAGCTGACCTCTCCTTCAAAACAAGTTTAGCTAGGTCTGTGCTTAACCAAGTCACTGTGGTGACAGTCCCCTCTGATGGTAAATCAGTGGGGTAAATTTTTCATTTATTTATTGATTTATTTCATGCAAACTATACAACATATTAGTATCCCCACAAGTGAACATGACTAAATTTTTAAACATGTCGGGTGATGTGTTATCCTGCATGAATACCACATTTATTGTACCTAACATAGATGAGGTTGTTTTTAAAATGCGACTGTTGAGCTGCACTGAACATGCTTGGAGAGGGGAGGGGGATGCAGACATCAGCATCAGCATCTTAAAATTCCCAGAAGGAAAAGTGTTGTTATTGTTTTTAGTGATTGCACATTGCAAGGCTGTTGTTATTCCTCTTCTTCTTCTTCTTATTTATTGTTTTTCTGCCAAATTTCTGTCTATTTACTCGTCCTGCAGTTTTCAAGGTATCAACACAGTTCCAAAGAATGTTCAGTCTGATTGGGAATGGTGTTCTTCTATACAGTTATTTGACTGGACGTATGGTTTTGTACAGTTATCGATAAATACAATTTTTTTCCCCATAGGAATGAATGAGGTGTAAAAGTTTGTGCAGCTAGTTTATATCACAATGATAAAAGTCACCAGGCAACCACCAGCATCCACATACCAACCGTCTGGGATACTGTAGTAACCACCTAGTGACACCCTAGCAACCATCTGGGATACCACAGCAGCCACCTAGCAACACCTTAGCAACCACCTGGGATACCACAGCAACCACATAGCAACATTATAGCTTAAACTGTGCAATCACACTGCATTTCATTATTACCATCCATCCAACCCAGTTTAATCAGTTACTGTGGTTATTTTTATCACAGTTACCTTAATAAGAGGATTCTGTTAGCACACTTGCTTTATAAAAGAGGCTACTGGTAAAACTTTAATAAATTTGCCTTTTATAGCATTCAAAAGTTGGAAGGGGATATGTTTGTCTTTGTTACTCTTGGTAAACCTGTTTTATTTATTAGCTGTTCCCTATTTTATTACAGCTTTTTTCAGTGTTTCTTTTTTGCCTTTAAGATTGATATATACAAAGCAGCTCTGGTCTAACTGGCTGCCCTGTACTGTTCAAAAAGCAGTCCGTGCTTTTTAATTAAGTCACAGTACAGGGTTGCCAATTCCAACAGAGGTAATTTACATATATTGGTCTTAAAGGCAGGGGCAGACGTACAATTTTATAAAGAGTACAGGGTAGCCAGTCAGAACAGAGATCATTTACATATATCAGTCTTCAAGGCAGACCTCTGCTCTGATTTGCCACCCTGTACTTGTACCTCAGGGGAACAAGAAATACAAGAAAAATGTCGGAAATGGGCCCTTTCCCAGACTTTACCAGATCTGACAATATAAACACTTTATGAGTTACATTTTGCACTTTACATGACCTACAGAATGTGACAGTATGTGAAATATTTCCAATTAACCTCATTACTGTCATAATAAATAAAACATGTTCTCTAGTATATTATTTCAAAGCATTAGTTCTGATCAAGAGTTCACTGTGAGTTCAGTTTGACTTCTTTTACCAGCTCCTGAATTATTCCTCCTCTCTTTTGTCCCTGGAGCATTTTCATTGCTAAAGTTTCAGGGTCTTCCCAACTCGTCTGCTGTATGCAAGATTTATCCACACAGCATGGCTCCAGAGTGAGCTGTGGTTATGCCTTGTCCTGTACTATCAGGTCCATTACCCTACATGTAAAATGAATGTTATTTTAAGCTACATTAGCTTGGTGAATATGCAGAGCACGTAGCATGGGAGCCAGAGAGGGAATAGTTTCTTTAGATTGGATTTGAGTATCATATACACGTGTGGGTATGGAGTTAGATGCAAGTTGGGCATGATCTGCTCCTCAAAGGACCAAGATCTTTGCTTAAAGAACCATCTACTACAAATGCAAGCCTTTAACAAAGTGTGGCATCAAAGCTGCCATAGCTATGAGCTGAATGTATATGCATGGTTAAAGGAATATGTTGGTGAAAAAGCTTCAGATTTAGAGCAGATGTTTTGTCAGAGGCTCCTACCAAAACCGTACCCTAGAATACCAGCTAGCAAGCTAGCTAGTTAGCTTTGATCCCTGCATCAAAAACCGACATGCTTCTGTGATGGATATCACCACATGGGCTCTGGAATACTTAGACAAACTATTGTCTGTCAACACCGTCTGTCACTGCAGCCACAAACGGCAAGTTAAGTCTGCACTGTGCACAGTTGAAGCCATATGTTAGCAACATCCAGAAACACTGTCGACTTCTCTGGGCTCAAGCTCATCTGAAACGTACTGACGGACAGTGGAAATGTGTGCTGTGGTCAGTCTTTCAGGCTGTTTATAGAAATAATGGATGTTGTGTTCTCCAGGCCATAGAAGTAAAGGACCATTCAGATTGTTACCAGTGTAAAGTTGAAAAGTCATGATTTGCCACCTGTCATAGCCCCAAACCACAGGTCTGTAATTTAGCAAATGCTAGTGGTGTTTGAATGTTTTCCAAAATTCCTTCTTACGTTACCACCAGCATGTTAATGCCACCACAGTTAATGTAGTCACTCCTGACTGAATGTAAATGCCCTTCTATAATCTGATACCTGATAAGAGCGATTCAGCGATCGCAAGTTTGACAACAAACCACCACAACCACCCTGTCACATAAAATAGGTAGGGAAAACTATTTGTACACTATTAATGCAAAGAAAATAATATTTCAAATTAAATTAGTGTATGTAATGATCAAGAGCTTGACCACATGGAGAACTGTGGCAATTTTAGATTGAAACTTACCACCCCATCACTTACCACCCGTCACATGTGATGGGGTGGTTCTGTTTTCCGTTTCAAAGTGAAAATTGATGTATATGTTAAAATGTCTGCTTTGAGTAATAAAACTCAGGCATGTGTGTTACAAGATCAGTGTTTCTGATGTCGGTGTGTTCTGTCTCTTTCACTCACTCATTCAATAACTCACTCACTCACTGTCGCTTTCACTCACTCATTATCTCTGTCACTTACTCACTCACGCGTTCACTATTTCTTTCACTCACTCACTCACTCACTCAATCACTTACTCACTCACTCAATAACTCACTCACTCACTTACTCACTATCTATATGTATATGCATATATGCATTACTTGAACCGTTGTTCATTTTTCAATATTGATGATTAAAAAAGCCTTAATGAGAATGAAATGCTCTTTTTTTTTTACTGAAGTTTTTGTTCACAGTTTGAATGGTCAGTATTTGTTTACTTTTATACAAGCATATATATTTGCACTTCTAGCATGCTGTTGTATTAATAAGGCCTAATGTTGATATATGTTTTGGATCTTATATTATTAAGTCATGCCTACATTTATATCTAGAATTAACAAAAGTTTCTAATGTTAGATGCTAAAGGCTAAAACCGAACATATAGAGAGACAGCTTGTTCAAACCACCCCGTTACAGTAAACCACCCCGTCACATCAGTTACCACCCAATCACAGGGTCATTTTGTTAAAAAATGATGGAAAGGGAGTGAAATGCTCCATAAAATAATGTTGAATAACATTCTTGATTTGTAGACTAACCAAATAAATGTATAAACTTTCATTTGAAATTTTAAAGAAATTTTTGTACAAACAATGAGGCCATTGACATGTCAAATTTCAGATCAAGAATCTAAAAATGAACAAAAATGATTCAATTACATACTTTCTAATGATAATTTCCAAAAAAGGACATTTTATTAGTAGGGAAATATTGCATTTTTATTGTGCATGATGGGGTGGTACAAGAATGGCTCCCCAGGTCTGAAAAAAAAGAAAGAATTTAAGAACATATTACGGATTTTATGCCTGAGGTAGCATATCCTTCATGTTATGGGTTAAAAAAAAAGTTTGCTCTAGAGGAAAATCTTAAAAATTGTAGAGTGGAAATGGCACCTATTTCGTAGAATGACTCAGCAGCAGTATTTACAGCCTAAAGAGTGAAGTGAAAGTGTCATTACAGTAGCAGATTATGATGTATTGCACACAGAGTATTAAGAAAAGAGAGAGAGGTAATATAGTGATGTGATTCAGCACAGTTCAGACAGCAGTCTCTGCAGTAAGGAGACTCGTTGTAGAGCCTCACAGCAGTGGGTAAGAAAGATCTCACATGGCGCTCTTTAACATAGCTCAGCTGAAACAGTCTGCACTGAATGTGCTTGTCTGTTTTTCCAGTGTAGCATGCAGGGAGTGTGAGGTGTTGTCCAAGATGGCCAACAGCTTGTTGCGAGTCCTTTATTCTGCCACAACCTCTAGAGAGTCTAACTTGACTCGTACAGCAGAGCCAGTCTTCCTAATTTTTTTTTTTTCCTGAAGTTTGTTCAGTTTGTTCACAGCACTTTTGTTAATACTGTTGCCCCAACACACAACAGCATAGAATAAAGCACTCACTACAAGAGACTGGTAGAATGTCTATAGGAGCTTCATGCACACACCAAAAGACCTCAGCCTCCTCAGTAAGTACAAGCAGCTTTGGCCTTTCTTGTACACAGTTTCAATCCAGTTTTTTGCCCAAGTGCACACCCAGGTACTTGTACTTCCCTCCACCTCCACATCTACTCCATCAGTGGTGACTGGTGACAAGGCAGGTTTGGACATCTTAAAGTCCAGCACCATCTCCTTAGTCTAACTGATGTTTAGCTGCAGCTGGTTCAGTTTACATCAGTCAGCAAAGTCCATCACCAGCCTCCTGTATTCCTCCTCCTGTCCATTCCTAATACGCCCCACAATGTCATCAGAGAATTTTTGCAGATGACATGACTCTGTGTTGTACCTGAGGTCAGAGGTGTATAGGTGTATAGGTATAGGAATGGGGCTAATACAGTCCCCTTGGGTGCCTGAACACTGCACACCCCCTTGTCTGAGACGCAGCCCTGCAGTTGCGTATACTGAGGTCATCCGGTCAGTCAGTCCATTGTCCATGACATGACAGATTCATCCACCTGAATCAGCCAAAGCCTCTCCCCTAACAGCACAGGCTGTTTGGTGTTGAATGCACTGGAGGAATCAAGGAACATGATCCTCACAGTGCTGCCCAATGTGTCCAGGTGAGAGTATGTTCTGTCCAGCAGTTAGACAACCACATCATCCACTCCAGTGCCATCTTGATATGCAAACTTCAGATGGTCAATAGCTGTTCTGACCAGAGGTCTCAGGCTAGCATCAGCCTTTCAAGTGTCTTCATCAAGTGGGGTGTCAGTGCAACAGGTCGATAATCATTCAGTGCTATCAGTTGCCTTTTCGTGGGAACAGGAACCACACAATATGTTTTTCACAACTGGGTCTCTTTTCAGGCTGCAGTTCAGATTAAAAGATGTGCTGAAGAATTCCACACAGTTGCTCCGCACACAGTTTCAGCACGCTAGGTTCAATGCCATCAGGTCCCACTGCTTCAAGTGAACAGCAGTGAATATATTATCACTGGACATTCCAATTATGGAGGGTAGGTGAGAGGTGTACGTTACAGACAGTGGTTGCTGGTGGTCGCATTTGTGAATGCTTCAATTCCTCCCTTTCCCTTGCCCAAATGATCTATTCTTCTGGTTCAGCAGAGACTTTAAGTCCCTGGTGGTCCAAGGTTTGTTGTTGGGAAAGCAAGTCGCCAGCTACCTCAGCGTGAACAGCACTCTCCTGCAGACAAAGCAAGGGCATGCGATGCAGTCATAGTCTAAAAGCTCCGTTGAATGATCCATTAAAAAGTAAAAAGAAATGTTTAAATAAAGTTGTATAACAACTTTATATAAAGCCTCAATATCCACAAAAAAGAAAAGTGGGTAAAAAGACACTATTTACCAAAAAAAGACACAGAGCTACTGAAATTGGCAGCCATCTTGAGAAGTACCTGAAGCGAAAAAAGTGATAATAAATACAAAATTTGATAAATGCTATGAGGCAATCTCAAACAGCTCACACATCTTTGGACTGAAACCAGCCTGAAATGAATGGAAGTGTATGGAGAGCTTATCTCTTTGCTAGTAACATTAGCTGAGGTGACATGCTGTTAGCATAGACTGACTGCATTTCCCTATGTAAATTTTAAGCTGTGGTGTTCTACTATGGCTTCTTGCGGGCTTGATATGACTTTAACTTAACTCAATATAGTAATAGCAAAATGCAGAGTGGTTTGCTGTTGTTAAGTGCTGGCAAGCATCAGTGACAATGTTGGTGCCGGTGTGTGTACCCTTCATTAAAAACAATGGCTTCACATTTTTAGGTGCTGTGCGATGCAGCATGGCCTTAATGCTCTTGTGGCTGAATACAATCAAATCCTCACAGCAATGTTCCAACTTCTAGTGCAAAGCCTTCCCAGAAGAGTAGAGGATGTCACTGCAGCAAACTTCCTATTAACTTTTGGACATTTCGTTTACTCTCAACTCTCAGAAGGCCCTTGTGTTTGTTCTGCTCACTCTCTCTGAGATCCAGCCTGTTGAACATATTTGACAGGCACTGAATTGATAGCTGGAAATCTCCCTTGAGCCAGAAGCAGTTATTAAAGAGAAAAGTGTTTGCATAAACAGCCTCTAAAGCTTGTTGGAAATTTTTTTTCTCAAGGCAAGAAGTTGAAAAGAGCCATTTTACAGGCTTACTTTTACCTTCATAGACATGAATCAATGCTGTGTAAAAGTTGCACAGAGTTTCTTTAAGAGTTTCTCCGCTGGCTTTGATGTCTGCATGACACTTCATCAATTTGTTACACTCTTGTATAATTCAGCCATGTAGCAAACAAGCCAATGGCCAGAAGAACATTGGCTTTGTACTCTTTACTCACAGAATGCTGATAGAGGTGCAGTGCATGCTGTGTGTGTGTGTCTGGCAGACTAATGGACCTTTTTCTCTGCTGGAGCCAGTGGGAGATCCAGGCAGGTGTAAATGGAGTCAGAATGTCTGAGCCTGAGGCCCAGACAGACCTACAGACACCAACAGTGACAGACAATACCTCACCATACACACAGTACGCATCCACTTTCAACTTCACCTCGCCGCATTCTATTCGTTTCTGTGGAGAGCTCTGCCAGATCTCACGCCGTGCAGAGATATCCACAGGCCACTTCATTAGTCGAGTCTCAAGTCTGTGAGATGCGAGTCAGAGTCAAGTTTGGAGTCTTTGAGGTGCTAGTCCAAGTTGAGTCTGGAGTCTCTAGGGTGCAAGTTAGAGTCGAGTCTGGAGTCTCCAGGGTGCAAATCCAAGTTGACTCTGGAGTCTCTGGAGTGTGAGTCCGATTTGAGTTTTGAGTCTACAGGCTGCCGAGTATGAGTCTCTGGGGTGAGAATCAGAGTGGAGTCTGGAGTCACTGGGCCGTGAGTCCGAGTTGAGACTCGAGTCTCTAGGGTGTGAGTTCAAGTAGAGTCCTGAGTCTCTGGGGTGGGAGTGCAAGACGAGTCTTGAGTCTACAGGATGCGAGTCTGAGTTGAGTCTGGGATCCCTCAGGTACAAGTCCCAGTCAAGTCTTGAGTCTTTGTGATGTGAGTCCGATTCAAGTTTTGAGTCTCCAGGCTGCAAATCGACTATGAATCTCTGGCATGTGAAATCTGAGTCAAGTCCGGAGTCTCTGGGGTGCGGGTCGTAGATGAGATCAGATCAGCCGAGATAGATGTTAATACCAAGTGTGAACAGGGCCTTATGTGCTCCACACTTTCCAAACCCCTCAGGTTCAGAGGTGGTCTGCTGAAGTCGGCTTATTCAAACCCAGGCACCTTTGTGTTAATTGTGAACAGCTGCCTAGAATAGGACCCTAATGGAACATTTACTCCCTTTAGAGAACACAGGGATTATTTTTAAAATAACCTCGACTCAGCAGTCGGGCGAAATGCATTCATTTAGAGGTGAGGGTGCTCCCTCTGTGTAATGAGGTGAGGCTTTGAATACGAACACTTCTCACAGATATAGATAGGCTTTTACACAGACTATTGAGCAACGCTAATGAGGCGATATTAGGGAGAGTGTGAGGATGCTTGTTTGTTGATGTTTTGAGTAGATTTAATTCTCAGAAGGTTTGGACTGCCTGTTTAAACAAGTCTAAAAAGTCCAGCAGTTCTCCTGCTAACTTCTTTCAGAGCGTGCAGAGATTAAATTAATATTTAGGGGCTTGCTTTTAAGTCTGATGATGGTAGAGAGATTAGAATATTTTGTGTTAGAGTTATAATATTATGTGTTAGCTGGTTCCTATACTGGTATACCAGTTTTTCCAGCTTATTAGCCAACAAATTTCTGCTCTGAGGACAAATACAATAAACCCAAATTCAACAAGGTCCACCTGAGTGCTTGTTCATTCCCTGAGAGCGCAAGGCTGTGAAATGACCATTTGGGGTTTTTTTACGTCTTTATTTTACCTCATGAAAAGACAGGAATTTTTCTTTGGACAAATACAGTCATATGCAAAAGTTTGAGCACCCCTGGTCAAATAACATGTTTTGTTGATTTTCTAATTGAAAATAAAGTGTCATATCCTCCACAGAAAACAGACATAAATATGGCATTTTTCTACAAATTTTGTTGCACAATTTCTATTTATTTTATTGATTTTACCATGGTCCGCCATCGACCACCATGGGGTGGTCCGTTGGCGGTCCCTGTCAATTTCCATTGTATAACCTAATGGCCTGTGCAAAGTTATAGCACATTATGCATTGCATGTTTTATTTTTCCAATATGGTCAGAAACAGTTATGAGAGCTAACTTTTTTCAGCTGAGACTTATTGCCAAACTAAAATGCATCATCATTTGGTAATTTGGAAACTGTGATTCATTCTTCACATATTGAGTATTTTAATTCCCTTTATTTAGGCCTTTGTCAGACAACCCTGTCGCGCCTGCAGCTGGTCCAAAATGCAGTATTTCTCCTGTCCTGTCTTTCTCCACTGGCTACCAGTCAGATAGAGTAAGGTCTTACTGTTTGTTGAAATCTCTCCATGAGATAGCACCAAACTGTAATCCTGCCCTCCTCTGTCTGCTTTCTATCTCTAGAGTTTTGAGATCCTCTAATCAGTTGCTTTTAATTCTTCCACGGTCTTGGGTAACATTGACATGCACACAGATCTAGTCATAATGCGTGCTCGGCTACTTCAGGGTCAGGACAGCTAGATCTGAACACAGTCTGATCAGAGAAGTACTTATGCTTGTCTTTTAAACACGTATACGGAAACATCCAGATACGAGACCCATTTTAATGCAGGTAAAGGGTTATTTATACTCCCTTTATGGACAAAAAAGAGCATGTCCTTTTCAAACGATGTAACCGTCACTGCCCACATACTTCCTTCCGTCCTTTACGTTGGCATGGATGTTAAGCAGTACATCCACTAGAGGGCAGTCCAGAGTAAAAAGTTTCTGACAGTAACAAACATAGCGATGATGGAGGGGGTCAAAATAATGTCAGAAAACTTGTAAAAACTTGGAGACTTACCACTCTGTAATGTTTTCCGGGTCATTTTAAACGCTAGAGTCTAGCGTGAACTATTGGCTACACTGCCCCCACGGCTTTTGGAGGTACTGCTGTGTTTCGTCCATATCTTTGTGTTTTCAGAGATCATGCACAAATATGGACAAAATGTACACATTACACGTACATACGTATGGACAGAAGACTCTGTCTGTATCCGTATCCATATTTAATGTTGAGCATAAATGAGCCTTAATCAGCAAGGTTTGTACAACAGCAAGGTGGAGCTACAATGGAGGGGCCTCAAATCAAGTGGCCAAATATAGAGGGTATATGGAGCCACTGCAGATTTTGGCTGCACATTATTTGCAAAAGCCTAATAGGAATGAAGGACATTACATGCTTATTCTCTGCCATTTTCATCAAACAATCTGTGATTATGAATGACAGTGTGTGTGTGTGTGTGTGTGTGTGTGTGTGTGTGTGTGTGAGACTTTCCTCCACTCTTTTTTTGAGGACTAAATGTCCCTACATCCCCAAATTGATAGGAAATGGGAAAATTATGACTCTTTCATTTGAAAATCACAGGAAATAAAGACCACTGTGTGCATATATATGTATGCGTTGATGTAGATTTGGACAGATGGACTGACCTCCCTACTGTGACTAATCAGACTCCAGCTCAGCCTCCCTGCTGTTGTGCCTCTTTTCCAAACCACAGCCAGCTAATGACAAAGAAATGGTTCACAAATCAGATAGCAATGTAGTTAGCACTCAGAGGAGCTAGCTAATCACACCGGGATAGCTGCTATGACGGCCTGATTCCACTTTGGCTCTCTTCATATGAGATTCTGTACTTGTTACTTTTTCAAAAGCTCCAGTTTGAGGTAAATCATTAATTCGAGATCAGATATGAGTAATGTGTCACAAAAAAACATTTACATACATGGATCATTCTACTGAGTTGGTTCAAAGTCAGAGCTCAAAACCTATTTTGGATTTTTAACTGATTTGGACTTTAAACTAAAATCCTTTTGCTTTGAGGGACCCTATACCTTAATTATGTTAATTTTATTAAAACACATTATGCAAGATTCTGTTTAGTCACTACCATTATAATGATGCCTCTAAAACTAGTGACAATTTTAGCTAATTTGGAGCAGAACTCAAAAATACTAGTGAATGCATAACTAGCAAACACAACATTGAACAGATGTACATACATAAAATCATAATCTTTATATTAAGGCATTAAAAGTTTACTTAATTGCAGACATTCTTAATGTTACTGTGATGATGTCAGTTAGACCTGACACATTACTAAGGGCTTTTAATACACCTGACAATGTAAATGGTCAAAAACCTGTAAGAATATGTATACACCAATCAGGCATAACATTATGACCACCTCCTTGTTTCTATGCTCATTGTCCATTTTATCAGCTCCACTTACTATATAGGTGCACTTTGTAGTTCTACAATTACAGACTGTAGCCCATCTGTTTCTCTGCATACTTTGTTAGCCCCCTTTTACCCTGTTCTTCAGTGGTCAGGACCCCCGCAGGACCAACACAGAGCAGGTATTACTTGGGTGGTGGATCATTCTCAGCACTGTAGTAACACTGACATGGTGGTGGTGTGTTAGTGTGTGTTGTGCTGGTACGAGTGGATCAGACACAGCAGTGCTGCTGGAGTTTTTAAACACCGTGTCCACTCACTGTCCACTCTATTAGACACTCCTACCTCGTTAGTCCACCTTGCAGATGTAAAGTCAGAGACGATAGCTCATCTGCTGCTGCACAGTTTGTGTTAGTCATCCTCTAGTCCTTCATCAGTGGTCACAGGACGCTGCCCACAGGATGCTGTTGGCTGGATATTTTTGGTTGGTGGACTATTCTCAGTCCAGCAGTGATACTGAGGTGTTTAAAAACAAACTTCTCACTGCTGTGTCTGATCCACTCAGATCAGCACAACACACACTAACACACCACCACCACGTCAGTGTTACTGCAGTCCTGATAATGATTCACCACCCAAATAGTACCTGCTCTGTGAGGGTCCATGGGGGTCTTGACCACTGAAGAACAGTGTAAAAGGGGGCTAACAAACGTATGCAGAGAAACAGATGGACTACAGTCAGAACTACAAACTGCACCTATATAGTGAGTGGAGCTGATAAAATGAACAATGAGCATAGAAACAAGGAGGTGGTCATGTGTATATATATATATATATATATATATATATATATATATATATATATATATATATATATATACACATATATGTGTGTGTGTGTGTGTGTGTACGTGTGTGTGTACATTACATCAGCGATGCTAGCAATTAATGAATTAATATACATGTTGGAATCAATGATTTATTTGCTCTGTATTGTGAATCTGTGTTACCTCTTTTTTGCTTACATGTGGTATCTTCCTGACCAGGTGTGGGAGAGGCTACCAGGTTAAGAGAGGGGGGGATTCATAGTACTGGGAGAGTCATACACAGAAAGAGAGGAGGCAGAGCTGTTGCCCTGTAAATCTCTGACCTAAAGTCCTTGGATAGCTAGTGTTCCTGGTGACTAGAATAACTGTCTAGAATTGATAGCATTTATCAATGAAGTCGTTCTAACCTGTCGAGTTCTTCGTTACCTTTTTTGTTTTCTTGTGCACAACATAAATAGTGTGTGCCAATGAGTAATAAAAGAGGTTCACTTGTGGGTACTCCGGCCTCTAGTCATCTTTATCTGTGCATGGAGCCTCTGATACACTGGGTCATCCAACTACTTTACCGGTGCTGTCCGTCCATGAATGATAGCGCTGTGTAACCGTCACACTGACCTTTAGACTTCGGGACACATTTACTTCAAAACAGGGATGCAGTCTCACTTCCTGTTGTAAAATGCAGGGGTGTGATTGAAATAAGGCTCCGCCTACAGACTAAAACTCTGTGTTTCAGTAGTGACGTGAGCATTTTTGGGATTTTCTTTTTAATTAAACAGATGATATACCAAAATCTTTCAGCTTCACTTTCAAAGACCTCAAGATCTTAAAAAGAAAACAACATTGTTTTTTTGTTTTTGTTTTTGTTTTGTTTTTTACGGTGGGGCTGCAGTTTGAATTAATTCAATAAAGTGCTCCATACATACCTCTACAACCTACAGCAGTTTTTCTCCACATAATTGTGTTGGGCTGGTTGAGCGAAAATGAATTATGATGGGTTTTAGTACATAAACCAACAATTTCGTATAAAAAAAAATAAAGGAAAAGGAAAGTGTAGGAGATGAGACCTTAAAAATGGTTAAGCAACCCCTGTGCATAATTTAAAAGTGTTACAGAGAAAACATTTTTAATAAAAGCTCCTTCAAAATTATATAGTAATGAGCATTACTTTGTTGCCTTTACACCAAAGGAGAGCTGTTTGTTTCTTATTCTGTGAGAGTGAACTCTGCCTCAGCAGAGAAACTTCATGATGAATGAAACATTAGCACAGTTTGAAACAGGGAGAACAGCTTTCCAGCAGTCTCTGTTCAAAGCGAGTGGCAAAAAAAGCCCTAAACAACCTGAGCTTGACTTCAGCAGGTGAGACAACAGCAGTTCATACCTGCACGTTTCTCTGAGCTGTGGTAGAATCAGTTGAGAAATGATTATAGAAAATGATGAGCCGTCTCTCTTTGGTATGAAGACCTTTGGCTTTCAGAGTGAAGAGTGGAAAAAGACAGTTTTCTTGTTAATGCCCCTCAAATGGTTCACTATTGATTGTTAGGCTGGTGCTGCTCTTAGGAGCTTTCTATTTTTCTGTGGAATCATGAAGGTCAGTCCTTAGCCCTATGTAACCTCTCTTCCCCTTGCTGTTTTCCACTGTTCCTTAATCTCCAGAAATGTCTTATCAGTCAGGGAACACTTATCATATCTTTTCAATCAGGCAATTAAATCCTGCACAAGTCTAGATTTTTTATAGATATTTTGGGATCGTAGTGAACATAGTAGTGAATAATACAACACTAGGCTTCTTATGATTTCTTATTCAGTAAGTACTAGGGCTGTCAAATGTCAACAGAAATCAAATTCATATTTTCCCCTTGTTTGTTATTCGAATCCATCTGAATTCTAAATGCATCATACAAAAAATCAGATATTATGTTGCAAAGAAAATTAGTAAAAAGTTATATAACTGCAGTAAACACTAGATTTTTAGGTCAATGTTATGTCTCTTCAATCCATGAGGGGGCGCTGAGCACAAATTATCATACAACAGCACTTAACAAGTGATTCTTAGGCCAGAAACATACTCAACTCAAGTACACAAACACAAGTGACGAATTGCATTGCAAACTCATTGTGCGTTCTTACGTTGAAGATTGGTGAGCAGACGATTGGTGGTCACTGTAGCAACACAGATAATCTAGCCTACCTAGTAGCTGACGAAAAGGCAAAGCAAAAGATTTAAGAGGAACATTGATAATTTGGTGACGAATGGACTTATTTATAATCACTCAAGCTGGTTTCCTGATACGTTTAATCTGCAATGAGAAACTGTAGTTGTTTTGTTTGTTTATAGTCAGAAAATTCATGTTCTCCCCTCCATAGGGTAGGTTTGGAATGCAGGTAATAGTAACTGGCCTGGAACATACTAAGAGCTGCAGTAGAGGCTGTAAACATCTGAATAGATGTTTCCTACATTCAAGTGTTAATTTTTTCCCTTTTGATTCTACCAATATTTGAATGATAGATATTTTTGACAGCCCTACTAACTGCTATAAATTACCCTGCTCCAGCAAAAACATAATGTTCTATCAGTCAGAGTCCTTGGACTAGACTCCTAATGCTTCATTTGCCTACCATAGTAACATCATTAATCTGTAAATTGCAATTAGAGTGTCTACCAAATGCTGCAAATGCACTTATTGAAGTGAGGAGGTGTAGGCTCACACACAGAGCAATAGGTTTAAGGGGTTAAGATGGATGAATAGATGGAGAGATAAATCCAAAAAGCTAAAGGTAAGTAAATTAAATTAATTAAAAATAGACAAATAGGATGCAAATGTTGTATATTCTCTTATATATTGCCTGATATATGTTCCTCTAAAAGGGGGTTCCTCAGGTGTTCCTTAATAAAGGCAATAGTTATATATAGAACTACATCACATATAATTACCAGGGTGGAGAATATACTGTGTATATTATTTAACTGTCTACATATGGTTCTATACAGCATCTTAAAGGGTTCTGCTGTTGTTACAATTCAAAGAACCCTTTTTTGTCACTATAGTAAACTCTTTTTGTTAAGAGTTAATGCAGTGTACAGTATGATGGTCACTGGAAGGACAAACTGTTCTGAACTTAAAAGATGGTGAGGGCATCTGTGCTGTTGGATGTGTTTGGTTTATCCTAAGGCTGAGGAGTAATGCAGCCCAATCGATATCACTGCACTTTGAGCTTGTATCTGAGAGCCTGAGATCTGAGAGAGACTACAGGAGATACATATCAGCTTCCACAATTACATTTCTCAACATTACTGTCTCTAATTCCTCCAAAGCCAGCCCAGTGCACTTAGGCCTGCACCTGTTGCTTAATCACCTTATCCCAGAGCTGTGTGGGTGTTTCTGTACATTTAATGCCATCATTCTCTGACAAATTGGAGCACCTATTTAAACAAAGCTGAGCAGTTCTCCTTGATTGTGCAATAAGATTAACTGATACATGTTGGCACTCTTAGAAAATCCAATGGTAACAAGGAAACATTCTGAAACTCCCCAGTCCAACTATTATAATACACTATGATGGAATTTTGTGACAGTTGGTTCCTATTTGGAATTTTGATCTTAAGACATCATGTACATTGACATACTTTACATATAATCTCTGTCGGAACAAAACCTTGCACTGCCAAAATGGTAATGTTAGTACTTTTCAGTTGAAACAACATACTTAAGTTAATATTTTGGACTTTCTTTTGGCCCATTCTTTATTAAATGTTCACAAAACCAAAAACCTGAAAGAAAATGGAATTTTGATTTTATAGCGCCAGTATGTGCGTATATTTTTCTTACATTCGGTGAGGAGAAATGAATATTTAGACACTTTTCGTTATCTGAACTACAAATTCACACACATAATGTTTTTGTATTTGCATGTATGATTTAAAAATATATTTATGAGCACAAAAAATGGTAAGGAAAAGTATTCAGACATCAGAAATTAATAACATTAGTCCTGTTGCAAATCCCTCATTAGCAATTTCAGTTTCGAGACATCTTCAGAAGTTTCCTCTTGGCAAACTGTCTTCAGTTCCCCAAGGTTATGAACCCCTCTGTTGGACTCACAATTTCAAAATGGTCCATAATGTTTCTAATATTGGATTTATATAAGGAGACTGGCTCAGCCAAGAAACATCTTCGCCATTTTAGAAACCAGTCTTTTGGCTGTAAGTTTGGGGTCTATGTCTTTTTTCCCCAATTTTCTCCCCAGTACAGTCACATACAGTTCCACCCACTAGTGACTCCCCCTGTCACATGATACTACCAGCACTAGGAAGGCAAAGGTTAGCACAGGCTTCCTCTGAGACCTGTGAAGTGCCACTGCATCTTTTTGAACTGCCGTTAAAACAGTCCCCCGGTTTGCAGAGAAGCAGCTCCATATCATGATGCTCCCACCTCCATGCTTCACTGTGGGTGTGGTGTTCTTGGCATCATACAAGCAACCCTTCTTCCTTCAAATGTGACAAGCTGAATTATTGCCAAAGCTCTATTTTTGTTTCATCTGACCAGAGTACATTGTTCTAAAACTGTTCTGAATTGTCGAAGTGCTCATGTGCAAATTTCTGATGCACGTGTCTGTTGTGGTGCTGTCAGGCTCTTTTCGAGTGACTGCTCTTACTTTCTCTCTTACTTTCCTTATTATTATTCTGACAGAAATCTTGTGTAGTGCATCTGTCCAGGTCCATGAACTTTCCAGTTGCATATCATTGAACTAGTTGAACTAGCTGGGATGATGAAGGCCTTTAGGTCTGTAGATACTTAATTTCTAGTGATGTTTAATAATATTGCCACTGAGAAGCTCCTTCACCTTCACTATGATTGTTACAGGAAATCTTCCTAACCAATGGCAACATCTTTTATAACAACACCAGGTACATACATACATATATATTTTAATATAGTGTCATAATTTTTTTCCCTATCAGTTTTGTTATTCAAATGTGTCTTTGTTTATGCTCAGGCAAACATATTTTTTGGTCATATTTATATATACAAAGGCAAAAGATGTTATGTATGTAAAGCTGAAGCAGATATATGGACTGTAAGTGTATTGAAATAATCAAAACCAAAGTATCTAATTGAGGGCTCTGTATTCCATTACAGTTAGAGAAAAAAGGCAGTAATCAAATTGCAGATATATCAGAAAAATAGAGTGATTATTTGCAGGATTACATTCAAACCACCTTTGCACATTTGTGTCCTGTTTCATTTTCACAGACTTTCACAGATGACATGAACCAACAATCAGATTATGTTACTTATGTTGCTAACATAGTAATCCTTTGGATTCTGGTTATGGATTACATTTTAAACAAGTAGTAATCTGTATAGGAAGAATATACTGGGATATATATATTCCCTCCTCTGGCTTTGTCTGTGCTGTCACTGCCACATTATTTGTTCAAACTCTTTAGAAGTGAAGGACAATGCTTTTGTGTTCCATCAAACAGGCTCATTACAGTGCAGACTGTTTGTGAACTTGTCTGGCACATTTGGAAATGCAGACTAATTCTGCTATAATTAAAATGCTAATGGAGCATTGCAGTCATTATCAGGCCTTCGTTCAGTGTCATTTGTAATTATTGAAACATTTTCCATTTAGTTGATCGAGATGGCCTGAAAAGAAACCAATCATCATTTGCTCTTGTTCCAGGTCCTGAATTGTCTGGACAAACTTTTCGACTAAATGTGGAATTGTGAGGAAGTGAGCAATTATTTATGGCCTTGCCTGTCTCAGGAAGTGTTAGAGCTAGCTTCCAGGAACATGTCAGTTCTTTTCACATGCATAATAAGTCTGACAGAAATGATCCATCTGTAAAAGCACTGCAACTCAAGAAGAATTACTTGAATTACTCAGATAATTGCACCATTAATTGGCATGGGATTCAGACATGTACTTTGAGGAGGTTTTTCTTAGAAAGAGGCTGTATTCAAGTCTGAATGGATTATCATTCACTTAAGCTACACCAGCACTGCACCTCATTTTCAAATTTGATTCTGTTAGGTTTCCTGGTTAATGCAGTAAGGATCAGGGCTTGTTTTATAACTGAAAGGAGCTGGAGTCAAAATGTAAGTGCACAGTGCCTTTTTATTTCATCCTGCCAGAGCACATTTACATTAAGCAGAGGCAACTTTTCTATACACTCTTTAAAAAGATGGTGCTTCAGGTTTCTTTAATAAAGAAAATGGTTCTATATAGAACCGCAAACACTCCAAACACCCTTTGCATGATTAATGGGTTCTTGGCATCTTGAAAGCGTTCTTTAGATTGATGGAGAATGTGCTGTAGAACATTTTTGAAATGGGTTCTATATAGTAGCCAACCAAAAGGGTTGACCTATTGTTATGAATTCAGGCTTCAAGAAGAACCCTTTTTGGTGCTGTGTAGAACCTTTTTATTTACTATTGAACCCTTAAAGAACCATTTTCAAGAGTAATAGTTGTGGTAAACACATGCTGAGAAATACGTACTACAAGTGTAATGATACACATAATATTAGGTTTGATGCGATTATGAATTCTAAGGTAATGATTTGATTCAGTACTTCATGACAAACATGCTAGATGTTAAAGCCTGTGATTGGATGGTTGAAATGCGACGACCAAAACAGAACTGCTTAGCTCAAAGTATATCAAGGCCTTAAGACTTGGCACAGAAAGCTTTAGCAGCTTATCAGAGCTGTTCGTCAGATAATTCAATGACTAATAATTCACACTCAGTAGTAGTGGACGGTATGGCCAAAAATTTATAGCACAGTATCATTAAAATTTCTGATATATATATCATTTTCTTAACCCTTTTAGATGTTTAAGTAAACCTACTTTTGCACCTTAGTAGTGGTGTATTATTCTAGTGGTTCATTATTCTTTTTTATTATTCTATTACTGAGGGTTCATCACTTTTTAATAAAAAACATTTTCAATAACCAAAGTAAATCTGAAATATATTTATTGTGCAAAATAGTAAAAACAAAACTGAACAGTATATAGATCAACTGATGTCAATATTACTTTCTGGCAAAAACAGTGCTAAATGTTGAGTCACATCTGAATTTCTACTGAAGTTGAAGCTGAAGTTAGCTCTTTTATTTGGAAGCTTTTTGTCTGATTTTTGTTGGTTCTACCTTAAATGAAACAGCAGTGATGTTGTGACACCTGTATAGGCACTTGGATGTAAGGAAATTCATGTAAGAATTTAAGAATTAAAGAATTTTAGCTTTGTCATTTGTCTCCTACACTCGTACCCCTGACCGTCAGACACTGCTGGAATTTGGAAGATACTACAGTCATTTACACTTCATTACTTGCTGATCCCCTGTTTGTTGCATAGACAAGATCAGGAGACCACAACGCTGTCTGATGTAGCCGACCAAGTCACCCTTGCACTATTTGTACATTGCATTAGCTGAACCAACAGTTCTGACAAAACTCATACCTGAGGAAGAATTTCAACTGGTATACTGGATGAACCACTACTAACTCATCTAATTGCAAAAATTCACAACCACTGCATTGTCCCATGTACTGTATATTCCTATACAGTAAGATTTACATTTTTAGCACATATTACAGTACAACCATGGAAAAGAATCTGATCACATGACTGATAAACCACCCCTTAAATAAATAAATGAATAAGACTGTAAATGAGAAAACAGACAGACTTAGCTGTGAATACCACTGTACTGATTGAGATAAACCAGTTAGCCTAACTGTATATACTCAACTATACAACTACAATAATGTGAAGATTCTGTCATTGTACATGGTGCTTGAGAGCCAGTGGAATTTGAAGTTAGATTTCCAGAGATTTCCAGAGAAGCCAGTGATTAGACTGCATCTGCACTCTACATCTACACTCTCCTTCATCATATTGGAACTCTTGGTTACTGAAATCATGATGTACACAGATTATCATTGTTTGTTTGTGTACTTTGATCACTTGCAATTGGAATGTTCATCTGTGTTTGGCTGGAAGCATGAATCATTCTAATGAATTTCACACCTTGAAATGTCACAGTAATAAAATGCGGAGGTAGAGAATTTACATCAGCTGCCCTTGGTGCACAGGCAGTGTATGAGAACATGATGCAAATATACTGGTAAAGCAATGCATTATAAGGGCAATGCACATTTTATGCCAATATCATTGGCACGGTGGCGCAGTGGGTAGCGCTGTCGCCTCACAGCAACAAGGGCCTGGGTTTGATTCCCGGCCGGACGACCGGGGTCCTTTCTGTGTGGAGTTTGCATGTTCTCCCCGTGTCTACGTGGGTTTCCTCCGGGTACTCTGGTTTCCTCCCACGGTCCAAAGACATGCAGTCAGGCTGATTGGACATGCTGAATTGCCCCTAGGTGTGAATGTGTGTGTGATTGTATCTGTCTGTCTGCCCTGTGATGGACTGGCGACCTGTCCAGGGTGTATCCTGCCTTCCGCCCAATGACAGCTGGGATAGGTTCCAGCACCCCACCGCGACCCAGAAGGATAAGCGGTTTAGATGATGTATGTATGTATGTATCATTATTATACTGCATATACTGTAAATGCACCTCAGTAGCTTTAGTATATACTTAAGACAATAAAGGACTATGGAGACTCTGAGGCAGTAGTCCTGGAATTTTATCTGTTAGGATATGTAGCTTTAGGTGGACACTGGAATTCAAGCTGTAACTACAATTAATAATAACTATATAACTATTTTAATGACTACACTGTAAATGATAAATTTGCTTAAAACATTGAGAAACTAATTGCCTGATTTAACATGAAATTGAACAATTTAAGCTTACAAATGGATTTTAACTTAAGTAAAATAATTTCTAAAGTAAAATAGTACATAACTTCTTGAAGCCTAGAATTAAAAGATTAATATATCTAAGTAGTATTTGAAAGAAATTTGCTAATATTTGCAATGTGGTATCCTTTCTATTCTGAAAACTGTAGCAATTTAAACTGCTAACTTTTACATTGTATAATTATTAATATAAAATTTGTACAGTAATTATTAATAAATAACCCTTACCAGAGATTAGATACTGATTAGTCTTTAGCTGTTACATAGCTAATTGTAGCTATAAAAGCTTCAACTACAGCAACAGCTAATGGTAATGCTGGCTAAACTATATTCGCCCCATTTCACTATTTTTCTGGTAACACACAGCTAGAAAACTGTAAAATTATTGGAGTTAAGGTTGACAGAATGGATCATCTTCCTAATAAATGGTTTACATCTTCTTTACTCTTTTTCTACTTGATATTTCTGAATATTTAAAACAAGTTTTTTAGCCTCTTCATCTTCAGCAATGTAGCAGCCAGTACTGGTGGTGTGGACTGATGTTAGCCACTGTTAGCACGTTAGCACCTTTTAAGTAATTTACAGAGAGTCGGGCAGTTAGTGCTCTCCGACGAGGGCTGGACACATGTCTGTGTTTTAATTTGTGTTTTTGCTTTTCTCTACAGAGCGGTGTGATGAGGTGCTGGCCACTCCTCTGCCCTACAGTGCTTTCAGCAGCTCCTCCGTGCTAGCAGCTGATTTTGGTGCTGGCTATGCTAAACTGAACCGCAGAGTGGGTAAGGAAGCCCTTCTCCCTGTGACTTTCACACAGGCCTCTATAGAAGACATTGATTGATATGAGACCAGCATTTCTGAACTTCTAAGGTTAAGATACTGAAAAGAGGAGCTTAACTTAGATAAGAATGAAAGGATAGCCACTGTCCTGTCATCTTCATTGGATGACATTAAGAAAAGAGTATAGATAGTTTTCGCAAAACCCATTTCTTCTGTTTATCCTTAATTTCTATTTCACTGGCTCAGCTTTTCATCCCTTTCCCCCTCATGACATTGGATAGCCAGGGTGCTGTAAAAGCTTACACTGTTTTAGAAACAAACTAGACAGGGGCAGAAACAAACAAAGGGGCAGAAGGTCTGCGGAGTCTCTGACAAATATTATGAAGTGATAGCATGATAGCACAAATATTTGAAGAGTTCGTTTGCAGAAAACAGTAAATGCCATCCATTAAAAAATGAGCTTGCTGTCGTGAGTTATTCTTAAGACATAGTGCATTCTGATCCCTGAACTGTTACTGTCCACTGTCAAGGCTTTACAAGTTCACGTTTAACAGCAAAAACAGTCAAATGCCCGCGCTGTTCTTGACTAGAACCCGATAAATTCGTTCAGCAAATCAGTATTCAGGTCAGATGAAGCAACACTGCTCTGAACTGTTAGCCAGAATCTGATATGGCTCCCTTCTCCCTACATAGTGTAGAATGTAGGTTTTTTAAATAATGGCTAATGTGTCTAAACAGTGGACAGTATGTCTAACAAAGAACCACTTTAGATTCAGCCATGTGTGCACAATATTGGACAAAATGTGCAGTATTTGAGTGTAAATGCCAAAATTTCATAACTCACAAAGTGCCCTGTATAGGGAGCAGTGAGCCATTTGAGATTCAGCCCTAGGATTTGATCTTATAGATGGTTAATATTGCTGATTAATGGGCTGTTTTTGTTGCAATTTTCAGTGTTTTACCTGCTTGTTTTATATTAAAGAATGTTAAATATTAGACTTGTATCCATTAAATGGCTTTAACATTGAAACATGAAATGAGCATTGGAGTTCTCTGCTTTTGCCCAAAAACAAAATTTAAATAATAAAACAAAATCAATAAAGTTTATTTTTTTGTAAGTTACCTGTATTTTGCTAAATTATTTTTTTTTATCAAAACAATACAACTGCAGTTTGATTGATATTACATGAAATACATGATAAAAAACATGATTTATGAAAATTTTATCACAATGTTTTTGCAATTGAACTCATTTTTGAAGTTCATTTTTACATTACATGCACTTCAGCCTAGGTAATTACAGAGTATGGAATGCTTGCACAAATCCTAGGAATGTGTGAAAAAACTGGCATATTGTGGAGGAGAATTCTAATTCTCACAATATTATTATGAAATGGTAGCATGATAACATAAACAGTACTTTACATTACAGTGGGGAAATAGCACATGGTGATTCTTTGTCCTCTTTTCCTCTAAGGTAACGGAGGCTGGTCGCCACTGGACTCAGACAGGTATTGGTGGCTGCAGGTGGACCTCAGAAGCAGGAAACAGATCACGGCCATAGCCACCCAGGGCAGATACAGCAGTTCTGACTGGACCAAACAGTACAGGCTCCTGTACAGTGACACAGGAAGTAACTGGAGGCCTTATCGACAGGATGGCAACATATGGGTAACTAGAGTTCGGAATGATTTTTTAATTAGAGATTACTTCATGCCATGTGTTACTTTTTTCCCAACATGTGTCATTCAACAAATCAATAGCTGTGCATTGAAAGTTGCCAAAATGTGTCATATTTAAAGCTGCTCTCTGCGTTACTTTTCATTTAGAAAATCAGAGATGGACAGTGCAACAGAGCATAGCTTATATAATCAGGAAACTTTTTCATATTTTTTTTTATTTATGTTTTTGGAATTATCTATCCAATTACAAACATACATTTTCATCATTCTTGTCACAGGAAAAATCCATGCCTTTTGAAATATTAATCAATGTTATTCTAATTACTAAATGCCAGACATTCTCCCTTTTTGCATTTCTTTTTTGTATTGCTAATCACAGCGAGGAACTGAATTGATTCCCCTCAGCACTTGAGGGTCTTGGAGTGGAGTTGAATATTATTGCACTCATCATTCACTTGTTGTACAATTACGAGATAATGAATATTTTCTGAAAAAAAAGAAAAAATCCACGCAGAGCTAATGAACCAGAGTAAATTAGAATGGAGATTTACCATCCCTGAAGCAGGCTGCACTGAGGCGTTCTGTGATAGATGTGTATAGACTTTGGAGGCAATAATAGACGGTTCAGTTCTGCAAGGGGCTTCTATTATTACTTTTATGGTTTTGATGGGTCTGCTCTCTCCTCTCTTCAGACGTTTTCAGGTAACTGGAACTCAGAGAGAGCAGTGCGCCATGAGCTGCAGTACACCATAGTGGCCCGATATCTGCGCTTTATTCCCCTTGAGTGGAGTGAGGAAGGCAGGATTGGTTTGAGAGTGGAGGTCTACGGCTGCGCTTACTGTGAGTGTCTGCTGAAATCACCAGGTGGAATCACACATTGTTGGCTTTTAAAGAAATAGTCTCATATTTTTCAAGTTAATCTTTGCTTGCCACATCTATATGATATATATCATATCATATATGTCATATATGCTTATATATGTCTAAGTATAAGAAAGCTAAGTTTCTCTATACAGAGTAAAAAAGCTGAAAACCCATTGCTGCAAAACTCACTTATAACAGAAGCTGGTGGGGGTGCTGAAGAGTTTTCAGTTTATTATAGAGGGAATATACATATATGGTGCTGTGCCGAAGTCAGAAACCACACTCTCATTTAATGCAAGTCATTCATAAGATACTTGTGAGAAGATTAAGTATAAGACAATCCACATGCACAAGGAAAGTGAGAGTCAAAGAAAAATAAGTGAAAAAACAGGAATTTCCAAAACTGTAGTCAAAAAAAGTATCAAAAGTCATGTATTAAAGTATTCTCAGAACAATGGACTGACCACATCAGAGTCCAGAACCTCAGCATTATTGAATGTGTTCGGGATTACTGGGAACATGAGAATCAGAAAATGCAACCGACTTGTAAGACTGAACACACTGGACACACTAAATACTGACCAGTTATGATATTTTATTCAGTTATTATGGTTTCTGTGTGATTTTCTGTTAAATATATTGTCTCTGTCCAAAAGAAAACAAGTATCTCCAAAACAGTAACTTTACAGGAGAGGGTAAAAACATTCTTTACTTTTAGTGTAAGTTAATGGAAAGATCTTTTCTTCTAAGCAGTTTTGGAGCATTTCTATTGGTCAGTTCACACAATGTAAGGGACAGCTGAGGTGCTCAAATGATGGAGAAAAGTCTTTGGACAGTGACGATATTCGATGATTTTCTACTTTTTTCTGTTGCTTTACAATTAATAACTTGTACTTTATGGTACATTAGGAATGAAGTAAATGAAAGGATGGTCTTTGACTTGCACAGTACTGAATGTCCACATCCTTTGGCTTATTACTTAGTAGCTATATGGAAAACAGCACTCGAGTTATTATTAAGCTACAAGGGAGAGTAATGGAGCTGCCAATGAGTTTGTGAACATTAATAGTTTAAATGTCTTTATTTTGTCAGGTATATTTGGATTCATCTTCTTCTTAGAAAGATCTCATTGTCTTGCTTCATGACATGAGTGCATGAGTGGGGATCTAGAGACATTTGAACTGCCAGCTCCTAGTGGTCTCTTTCAGTTTTTTGAGCAGCATTCTCTTGTTCAGTAGACTAATTATGGCTAACACTGAATAAAAGCTATTAGGAAACTGCTAGTACGATATCATATGCTATGTTTTCATATATTATTAGCAAAGTCAACATTTTTGGTGGTCTGTGTTTCTTCAATCTCAATTTGGTTTAAGGGGCGGACGTGATTAATTTCGATGGCCAGGGAGTGATCTCCTACCGCTTCCGACAGAAGAAGATGAAGATCCTGAAGGATGTTATCTCTCTGAGATTTAAGACCAGTAAAGGAGATGGGGTTCTCCTTCATGGGGAAGGACAGCAGGGAGATTACCTCACTCTGGAGCTACGCAGAGCCAGGCTTGTGCTACAAATCAACCTAGGTAACAATATTCAGCTCTTAAGGCATTATGAAATGCTAAGCTGACTGTGAATTCAACATAATGGACTACTGGGTAGTTTTTACTAGCTCTCATTTATTACAAGACAAGTCAACATGTCTTTGAAATTTCTAAAAGACCTTTAGATATCCATAATTAACTAAACAACTCCACATGTGCAGTGCACTAACTAAATGCAAACATTAGAAATACTAACATTAAGATAACTAATGTTCGGTTCCTCTTATGTTCTTTCAGCAGTGGGCCGTAGACAAATTGTTCCTTCTAATTATCTGTGTAGATTAACCTCAATAACAGCCTCTTATTGGTATATGTCATTCTGAAAAGCTTTAGCATCTCGTCTTTTTTTTTGCTACTGCTGTTATTTATTACCAATGAACGTTCTTTGTAATTCCTGAGAATCCCTCAGATGTCCATAATGACATGAACCATATACTAATGTGACTGTATAGCTTGTATTGTGTTTACGATACATCTTGGAATATATTAAAAATGCATTCGGGTCATGCTATACCAATTCACCTGGAGCCTGTTCAGTTACATCATGGATTTCCATGAAATGAGTCAAGCAAAAATTTCAATTTAATTTAAAGAAACTTTGCAAAATTTCAAAGTTTTGCTTCAGTTAGGTTTTTAGTCATGAATTTTGAAAGTTTGCCCTATTCTTTTCAGAATTATGTCTGAAATTTTAAGTTTAGTTGCTTGCAAAATGACTGAGTTGAAATATTAACTGGGCAATAGGTACCTACCTAACATTAATTATAATAATTCACTTTTAATCAACTTCTTTCGCGCTAAAAAATTGCCAGCAAGGCAATCACATTTTGTGGGTTCAGTGTATAACATATCCCCCTACAAGAAGAAATACAAGGACACATTATTTCTCAAAATAGGATACTGACTCTCTTCAGCATTATAAAGGTTAATTTGGAAAGCTTCATTCGGAAATCATTTTTCTATAGTTTTACCATTTTTCACATTGTGATTCTTTATTAAATACATCATGATCAAAAATTATTAAGCTACAAAAGAGTTATAGCATGTGTGTATATTTTGTATTTTAATCTGACATAACTGCCTTTATTCAGGAAAAAGTTTGAGAAAATCTAGGATCAATAAAACTTACAAAATTAATTTTTAGTTGTGAAGCCATTTTGATGAGTAATTCATAAATTTGTTATAAATGTGAAAATATTCCATAAAACCTTAATGTAGATTTAATGACATAAAAAGTATAATCTAAAGTGCTTTAAATTAACCTGTTGTGTGCATGTAAGGAGTCAATTCAAAGTAAATTATTATTCATATTGTTGTATTTATATCCAGATAATATTACAGCTCAGTTAAGTCATGCTGTTAGTGGTTAAACTCAAAATTTAAGATAACTAAGAACCAAATTTAAGAACCTAATAGGGCAAATTTTGAAAATGCATAACCAAAAAACGAATTCGTTTTGTACACAACATAATCAAAAACGAATGGGAGCACAGCTTTGAAGTTTTTGCTTGTCTTTTTTTGCATGGAAATCCCTGATTTGACTGAACAGGCTCTAGGTGAGTTGATGTAGAATGACCGATAGTGAATCTATGTAATATGATTAAAAATAGGAAAGAATGTACTTTTTTTAATTAAATGAATATTCAGAGGCATCAACACAACCAAAAAACATTATGCTTGGTTAGAGGGCTCACTTGAAATTAGTGTTGTAAAGGCCATAATCATGATAGTGATTAACAAACAATGTTTTGTGGGTCCTTACATGTTCTCTGAGCTGTGCACCATTTGAGTTGTCTTGAAGGTCTTTATCCTTCTGATTACAAAGGACACAGTTGTACATGTCATTAGATTTAAAGCTGAGGTGCTTAACGTTCTCTCTGACGCCTCATTCACTGATATCTGTCCACTCCAGGTAGCAACCAGTATGGCTCCATCCAGGGTCACACCTTGGTCTCCAGCGGCAGCCTTCTGGACGATGACCACTGGCACTCTGTGCTAGTCGAGAGATACAGACGCAGTGTGAACTTCACCCTGGACCAACACACGCAGAGCTTCCGCACCAATGGCGAGTTTGACCATCTCGACCTGGACTATGAGGTCTGGACATTTCGTACTTCCAGCTTTGGTGCATATTTGTGAAGTTCATCAGTATGCAAGCTATCACTGGCTTTCCAGTGGCACTGTGTTTTGCATTTCTGAGGTGATTTTTCATCGTTATTGGTGACTTTTGAGGGTGCATCTGGGATTATTATTCATTTATGAGAGTGGAAAGGAATCTATGGAGAGATTTTTAAATTAGCCTCCAGCTTTCTCTCTGCAGCCCCACTGCCTGTCCCATGAGTCAGCTCCTGCACGGGCCAGGGCACGAATACATGAATACAAGCATGAGTTATTGCTGAAATATAATAATGTAGCCTATACTCTCTCTTGCTTTCTCTCTTGCGGCACATTTCTCTCTCATTTCACTTCCTGTGGGTTACGCTGATGCTTTCTGTTTAATTATATCCTCTTCCTTATCGTGAAAAAATGTAAGACTGTTAAAACAAGTAAAAATATCTGTTAATTGGGGTGTTTTCTGTGTGGAGGGGGGTTTAAAAGCTTAAGCAAAGCTAAAGAAATCATTGAGAACTAATAGCTGAAGATTGAAGCAATGCCCAAAAAGGCTGTTCCTGCTAATGACGAATAAAAGCTAGCCAGCACCAATTAGCATTTTAGCACTATGCAGTTCTAAGAGTAGCTTGTTTGCCAATTGCTTCACAACAGTGTGGATTTTAAGCATTTGTTCAGTGCTGCAGTTTGAGAAACAAAAGAGAATCAATTAGATTAAAGATTAATGTAATGCCCAAAAAAGCTGGTGTTGGATGATACATTAAGGAGACCTATGAAAGGGTTCCTCGTGGTTGAGGTCACCAGAGGTCATACAAGCGACAACAAGAAGCATTTTTAAAAAAGTGAGCTAAATTGCTAGCTACGCAATTGGGCTGTTTCATAGAAATTCCAATGACCAAATAAGGGGGCTTGGGAACATAAGGATGACCCTGTAGGGACCACTTAGTATCATGGCACTATGCAGTTCCATAGCAGATTGTTAGCCAAGTGCTGCACAACACTGTAGCTGTTTACCATTTTGTCGCTGTCCAAAAAAACCCCACACATCTTCATTTTTGTCGATTTTTATTTTTCTACATCTACTGAACACAGCAGCTGTCCTTTACATCTGTGGAAATTTCATGATAATTGGACCAAAAGAAATGTTAAAAATTTTGCCTTCTTCTTCTTCTACTATTTTGGAGCTACATGTTTTTCTATGGACAGCAACATTTGAGAAATAAGAGAGAATCAGATTAAGGTTAATAACCTAACTGAAGATTAAAGTAATGTCCAAAAAGTTGGTGTTGCTAAAGATAAGTAAAAGGCCAGTAGGGAGCAGTTAGCATCATGACACCATATTACACAATAGATTGTTAGCCAAATGCTGCAATACTATAAGTTAGGGATGGACAATAATATTGGAATCGTAATGGTATTGGCAGATAATTGCTAAAGATGCCTAATTTGGCATCAGAGACATGTTTAGATTTGACCATTATTTCAAAGCGATACTTGATCTCAGATTCACTGTATTCCAGAGGTTGGGTGGCACTGGGCTACTTAGCTACAATGTCTGCTTTTATTCATTTTACTGAATTTGTAACCCTACAGAAAAATAAATGTTACATTGTCCTGTAATGCTAGTCCCAATTTCTACATTTTATAAATGTTTATGTGTCAACATTTGTATTGACATTACAGATATAACAGATATCAACATTTGTTCAACAATTCAGCTTGTGAAATGAGAGCAAAATTAGCGGCTGAAGATTAAATTAATGCCCAAAAATGCTGTTGCTGAAGCTAGTAGCAACATGACATCATTGGCTAACAATTACTAGCTAGGTGCTGCATACCACTGTAATAAAACTGTAGATGTTGACATTTTCAACAATTGAGGTTGAGAAATAAAACAGAAAGATTGGCCAATGACCTAAAAGGCTGATATGGCTAATAATCAATTCAAGTTAGTAACGGCATAAAAGCTAATGACGCTAAGAACCAGTTAGCATCTTGACAGCTCCCTGCTACATTACTAGCCAATTCCTGAACACCACTGTAAATGTTCTGCTTTTGCTCATATTTCTGTCTGCACATCTGTTCACAGATCAGTTTTGGAGGAATGCCTGTGTCAGCTAAGCCTAGCTCAGGCGGCCCACAGAATTTCATCGGCTGCATGGAAGGCATCCACTACAACGGAGACAACATCACCAACCTGGCCCGCAGGAAGAGAGTGGACACATCCAGTTTTGTAAGGGTCTAATTTGCATCTCTATTTTTAACTGAGTGCTGCAGAGCGTATAGGTTGCTAAGGGGTTTACACTGCATGTATGCTTCAGCGTTAGCACTGGCAGATTGTCCAAGCTCTGGACATTTATGGGCCGAGCTTATTTCTGATTTACAGCACAGTGACAAAAGACATTAAGATCATTGTTCCTTTTTGTATTGACCCTTCAGAACATGTTTAGAGCTTTTAAACTGTTTTAATATACTGTCTATGCCATTTGCAGTGCACTAGGCTTTGGAACTTTTATTTTTGACAAACAGTGTAAGTCTTTTTTTTCAGTTCTACTCACTTTTCTACCTGGTTTCTTCTGCCCCGTCCTTGAGCTTCCCTTAAAAATGTACTCCAGTACTGTGCCAAAGTCAGAGACCACCCTTCATGTATTTAATTTCAAGTCAGAAGAGCCATTAAGTACAAGTATTCATTTTGTCCAGAAATAGAAAGGAGAAAACATGTATTAAACAGAAAATTACACATGAATTCTCAACAACTAAATATCATATTTATTCAATATTTATTACTATGTAGATTCCATTCTTTTCAAGAGACTTGCTTTCAGTTTTTCCAAAAAATCTGTAGGATTTTTTCCTCACCTGCAAAGTCCAGTATTAGAAGTTAGTTGCATTTTCTGCTTCTCATGATCCAAGCAATCCAAAACACATTCATTGATGTTCAGGTGTGGAGCTTTCAGTTCTGTGTATCTGATGGCGTCAGATTTGGTGATCTACCAGGTCTTGTTAGAAGTTCTATTTTAGTTATTTTTAGTCCTGTTTTAGTCCTATGACTTTTGGAAACTCATTTTTTTCATTTATTTTCCTTTGACTCTCCTCACCTTTTTGCAAAAGTGGATTTTCTTATATCTAACCTCCTCAGAAATATCTCTTAAAAAAATGAATAAACTGTGCTCAGTGGACTTTTTGACTAGAAATTAAAAAAAATGAAAGGTAGTTTCTGATTTTTGAACAGTGCTATATGTGTGTGTTCACCGCAAAAAAATGCTATCTTGTCAAGTAAAATTATCTTACAAATAGTCAATAAATCTAGTATTTCTGCTCTTGAGATTGTTGTAAGCTGAATTTAAACTATTTACCTTATCTCTAGACATTTTTGTCCTTGTTATAAGTAAGTTTATTAAGCCAAATATTCTCACCATGTTGGCAGATAACTTTGCTTGTTTTAAGAAATGTGCTTGAAGCCAGCAAAACTACCTGCCAGTATAGTGAGACAATTTTACTTAAATTGCTTAAAACAAGTGAAACGTGTCTAGATATAAGTTAGATAATCTTATAATAAGTGCACAACCAGATCAAAGTTGGAAATATTAGGTATATCAACTAGATTTAAGATCATTTCACTTGATAAGATGCCCTTTTTTGCAGTGTTTGTCTGTGTGTGTGTGCTGTGTTATGTTCTCAGGTAGAGGCCCAGCTGAGAAATGTTGTGTAGTGTGAATTAATCCACTCCTGTGCAGTCACTTACCTATTTAATGTAAATAACCCATTAATGTAACCAGTGACCCCCCTTTAACTGTAATGTAAGTAATATACGTGTAAATCCCTTCCCCTAAATTCATACATATCCCATGGTGTTGTAACCCAATGAGTTATTTGATACCCCAAATAGCACAATGTACCCAGTATAACCCCAGTGTTTTATGTCAGGATGAATGTCCTCAGTTTCCAAACTACACATTATTATTCTCTAGTCTCTACAGTCCACACACACAAACTAAGCCTCAAAGCAGCCCATTTTGAATTAGTGATGTCAGGAAAACCAACACATTTGCGTATATGTGCCTATTCAGCCAAAAGCAGTTTAGCTCCACCTATTCACATTAAAATTATAAGAAGTGTTTCAGCCTGAACTGCTTTTCCAAGGAGGTATAATAAAGGGCAGCCAATAAAAGCGGAGCTTATTTACATATATCAGTCTTAAAGGCACAGAAGCAAAAAGGGTAGAAAATGGGCATGTAGGAAAATAGTCCCTGTTTTTGGTACATAAACTGGCAGAAATGGCATAAGTGGGATAAAAGTAAAATACAAGAAGAAAGCAGTTTATGAGCCAAACAGTGGCCAAAAATATGTATATGTATATAAATGAGAATGTCCATCAAGCTCTGATTCTTACTGCAAGAGGCCAGTGTGACAATTTAAAACATGCATTATCATCATGCAAATTGCCAGCTAGTCATTTTCACTTCATTAAGAAAGTGAATTTTAATGTATGTTTTTTAAAAAATGTAAAATTGGGTTGAGTTGAGTAATTATTACAATCCTACATTCAGTTCACTCTCTCGTGTTTGTCCTAGCGTAACCTGACCTACACCTGCCCAGCCTCACAGACGTTTCCAGCCTTCTTTAACTCCACTAGCACCCTGCAGCTTCCAGGCCAGAGCGACGCGGACACAGTGTCGGTCAGCCTGCAGTTCCGCACATGGAGCCCCAGCGGTCTGCTGGTCTTCACCCCACTCATGCCCGGAGGTGTGGAGCTCAGCCTAGTGGAGGGTAAAGTGGTGGTGCACATCTACATCTCGCAGGGCAAGAATACACGTGTGGACATCTCCTCAGGTAACAGCACAGAGCCACATGACCCTCTACAAGGCACATTTTGCATGTTGAATCACAATATTCATTCTCTACTTAAAAGCCATATACATTGATGTTATCAGCAGCAATAGCAAAAGGAATTTGCAATAATATATTATTTATCACTCTTCGCTCATTGAAACAACAAGAGAAATCCAGTTGAAAGTGCAGATTCTAAAGTTTTAGCAGGCATTTGACAGGTTTAGCAGTGGCTGATCATCATGAAACTTGACTGGTATGGCATGTATTGACTGTCCATTAGCAATTGAAATTTTACAACAATTGACCACAAGGGGGAGCTGCTCATGTTTTTTAAAATTATTAACAAGTACATTTTTGTGTGTTTTGCTTGTAGACTTGAAATTAAGTTCCAATTATGCAATTCTGTGAGAGAAATTTTGACAAGTCTTTTAAAAAAATTCACCATATGTCCACAATTGTCAATTGTTTGCAAGTAGAACTTTTCAAACAAGTCATAGGATTTTCATCCATTAGCTCACAATTGGTCTTGAAACACACAGTGCAGATGGAGTGAAATAATTATAAAAAGTGTTGAATTTTTATTATACTATGTCAACAACACATCAATTAAACAGCAGAGTTTCTCGCTTGTCTAAAACTCAGTCATGCATTGTCTGATTTTGGCCAAACCTAGCACATTTATATATTATTAAAATCTGAAGGAGCATGCCTAATTTTTGTTTAATTAATTGGTCTGTGTGGGAGTTACAACAATCCTCAAACTAGTGCTAAATAAAACCAAAATATTTTTAGCTCTCTTTAAATTTCCCCAATAGCTGTGTTTTGCTAAATTGCACAGCTTACTTTGATTTATATCAAACTTGGCCTCAGCTCTAAAAAAAACAGTAAAAGTGTTATTCTGTTGTCAGAAAAGTATATCTGTAATTATCTACTTGGGCCTATTAACACATGGGGCCACCTTGCAAATTAGTTCTTGGACCCCTGAATTGCCACCTGCAGCTATATTTATAATTGAAATTTGATTAAAAGTTAATGTTGTCTCTCAGAAAAGAGATATATAGACAGATATATAAAGATAGATAGATAGATAGATAGATAGATACATAGATAGATAGATAGATAGATAGATAAATACATAGATAGATAGATAGATAGATAGATAGATACATAGATAGATAGAATTGAGACTTGACATCTCTCTATATATTTTTAATTTAGCTGAACTGTTTTTCTGCCCAGGTTCTGGCCTCAATGATGGACAGTGGCACAGTGTTCATTTCCTGGCTCTGGAGAGCTTCGCAATGCTGACCATCAACGGTGATGAGACATCCTCTGTAAGAGCCTCTCTGCCCATTCAGATCCGGACAGTAGGAGATTACTACTTTGGAGGTGATTTTTTCAGAATCATAAGAACATGTTGTTGAACATGTTGAATGTGGCTGTTGATATACCATTTTGATTGAATTAATCAGGTTCCTTATATGCAAACACATGTTACATCAGAATGAAGCCTTTCAGTAGTGGAGAGTCCAGTTTTCATTTTATTCAGTTTTGTTTCTGGTTTGCAGGCTACTTCCCACGGACGGACCTCTCTCCATCTCAGCGCTCCTTCCAGGGCTGCATGCAGCTTATCCATGTGGATGGAGAACTGGTGGACTTGCACGCTGTGGAGAAGGGCATGCTGGGAAGTTTCGAGAATGTCAGCTTGGACATGTGTGCCATTATAGACAGGTGCATATACATCATCAGAATCACATCGTTAGCCAAGCACACTTTTGTAGATAAAGAATTTTGCTAGGTGAAACTGGTCCTTGCGTGACCGAAAGATACAAATAGTAAACAAATAAACAGAAACAAACTACAGTACATGTACACAGGTGGGAATGTATCCATGTTTAATATTAGTGTAGTGGTGTGCACCCCTAAACCTCTAATCTCCCAAGTGCATCCCCAAGCTAGTAAGTCTGCTGATCTGCCACTTACAAAGCACCCGCACAAGTACAGCTCACCTGGCTAAAATACTTTAAGTGTGGTGATGAGTCTGTCTTTCAGTGCTATGTGTTAAATGTGTGAAGTAGTAATGGCTACTGTCTTAACAAACCTACATCACCATAAGGAGCTTTTAAGGAATTAAATATTTGTACTAATGTTTTTGTAGACCTACATAGAAAAGAAACATATACACTGGTTTTGATTGGCCTATATGTATAAAGATGTTCAGGGAATGCTAACAAAGATCTCAAATTATATGCGTACACTGTACGCAGACAGCTGGTTTCAATCAGAAACACTGCATCCTTGTCTTTTGTCTACGTTTATCTATCGTTTGGTGACAGTGCAGCCATAAGTGGTGAGGATAGGAGCTCGGTGACAGCTTGGTAATACTTCATTTACATAAGCACTTTTATAGCAGTGGAGCAGAACTATCTCTGGTTCTGATGTCATTGATTTAACACAGCAGGATTTCATCTTCAAAGCCCCCCTTCACATGACCCGGTGCTGTTTGATCACGCTGACAGCTTCTATACTCAGGAACAAGCAAGAACAACCCATTGATCTAACACTACACAGAACAGTCTCTACTGAGTACCACACCTACAGTTTTGCAGAAATTACAATTCTCATAGTACCATTACAGCAAGACACTAGCCGTAATGAACAAAATATGGGCCGAACATATCTCACACAGACACATTCACATACTCGTTTATCATAATGCACTGAGAAAAATAATGCATTGAACATGAAGAAGTTATACTGCATCAATGTATTTACTGTCAAAAATACGTAAACTAAAAGACAAAACTACATTAATTTAAGGCACTACTTTTATCAGCATGATTGCTTAACTAAGAGCTGAAGCCACATTTTTAAGTGCAAGATATTGTGAGTTCTTTAGCCAGTTGTGAATCGCATTATTATAGTACTGTGCAAATGTCAGAGACCACCCTTCATTTATTTAATTTCTAGCAAAAACATATATTTCACTTTTCAGGAGATATTTCTGAGAAGATTAGACTTGCATAAGAAGGAATGTCAAAGGAAAATTGAGTTTTCAAAACTGAATAAAAAAAAAAAAAGACTAAAAATTACAGAGAAAATGGGACTCCTAACATCTGGAAAGCCTGGTATACCACTAAAAGTGTTCCCATCAGATAACCTGCACTAAAATGCAAAGTGTGGACACTCTTAACACTGAAAGATTTGTATTATATTTAGTTGTTGAGTGTTCTGTATAATTTTCTATTAAATATGAAGTTTTCTTGTGTAAACATTCTAATAATTGGTCCTGTTCCCTTGCAGGTGTGTCCCTAACCACTGTGAGCATGGAGGCAGGTGTTCCCAGACTGGTGACACGTTTAAATGTTCCTGTGATGGCACTGGATACATGGGAGCTACCTGCCACACATGTATGCATCTTAATTAGATCAACAGTATACTGTTTCTATGTGCTGTGTCCTGTTTATTACCTGTTTAATTCTAACGTTGTCCATTCATCCGGGTGGGATTAGCAAGTTAATTGTCTTTGCTAATGCTCTTAGTAACACATAGTAAACATATCTAGAAAAAAGTATCGTAGTACCACATTCTTTAGGTATGGATTGTGTGTTCTCTCTCTCTCTTCGCTCTGAATTTAGCTGAGTGTGTACAAAAATGAAGTGCTGTTGCAGTTATTACAGCAGAGTGTGTGTGTTAGCGTTTGCTAATGTGCTTACGGCTGTTCTCCTGCAGCTGTCTATGAGCAGTCCTGCGAAGAATATAAGCACCTGGGCCGAACCTCCGACTCATACTGGATCGATCCGGATGGGAGCGGACCCCTGGAGCCTTTTAAAGTCAGCTGCAACATGATGGGTGAGAGACAACGTCTCTGTTTGCACAAGACTGTTGTGTTCTTACAACTAGATTTATATTAATGCATGTAAAAA
This sequence comes from Colossoma macropomum, assembly GCF_904425465.1. Classification (NCBI taxonomy): domain Eukaryota; kingdom Metazoa; phylum Chordata; class Actinopteri; order Characiformes; family Serrasalmidae; genus Colossoma; species Colossoma macropomum. Next base: position 22,953,895 of record NW_023494807.1, read on the forward strand.
TATTTCTATTGATTATAATGTTAAAAAATCAACACAGCTGAATCACCACCTTCAGATCAAAGCGTCAGCTGCATTTGAAATAGTGTAATGCATTATAATATTATAATCAATTCTAACAATATTCAACAAAGTATGCACTAATTTCCTCCAAAATAAAAATCCTGGGCCATTTTCAAACATTTTAAACATGGCTAAAAGCTTAGCATATTCTTATTGTCTATATTTCAGTGCTGTGAAAATATACTGCTTCAGTCACATTTATGTATTCAGTATGTCTTTTAAAAATACTTCATACTAAATTAATAGAATTTAATTGAATCATGGCAAAAATTGAAGATTGAAGATTTCAATAATTTCATAAAGAATTGTTAGCAAATTGAATCATTGTGAGGACAGAGATTAGTTCTGCTGGTTTTTCTCAGTATTTTTCATTACTGAAAACTGCAGACAAAACATGTGAATTGCCATTTCATTAAACATTGCATTATTTTCTCTGGAAAAGGATTTTTTAATGTTTTTTTCTTAAGCATGAAGTCTCTCAAAGAAGCATTTAATTATTTTTTCTGTGGCTCATGTGTATTGTTGAACCTCAAGTGTGTGACTCAAACATTAAAACATGTAAAATGACAGTTGATGTTATACAGTGATGATGACTGTTGGCTGTAAATTCCCACCTTAGTGGCAATGCTAATGACATATTGCGTTCACCTTAGACAGCTAGGTACATTGTTAGAGTAAACATTATTACTAGTAAATGTAATGTTTGGACTAGGGCTGTCACAATTACTCAATTAATTAATTTATTACTCGATTAAAATTTCACTGGATTTTTAGTTTGTAGTTACAAATTTAGTGTATTTAAAATAAAGGTTTTGTTTAATCAGATCTAGACTGAACAGCTCAGCAGACAGCTAACAGGCTATAACACTATTCCAGTAATATTCAGAGATACTGTAAAAACACAATATACAAAATAAAGAATTTGACACTTGAATGTCTGTTACAAGCTTCAAATGCTGCAGATGTCAATGGGGACCTTCCAGGCCAAAGCTAAAAAATCTATCTCTCTGAATTCAGTTCATGAAGGCCTTGCTAGTCAGCTGATGAGCTGAATCAGGTGTGCTTAATGAGGCAGTGTGCGGAAGTCTGCAGTGTTTTGGCCCATGAGGACTGGAGCCTGACACGGGCTGTAAGAGAACTGAACTCCATTGCTAATCATTGTCCAGTTAAGCCAATATTTATTGTTTGGCCTTAAGAAAAAATATTACACTTGATTAATTGTCAAAATAATTACTAGTTTACTTGATTAATCAATAGTGACAGCCATAGTTTGAACATGCTTTCTAAATGTGAGCAGCTGGACATGTTACATATGGACAGCAATGCATAAATTGAGTAGCCACTCCCATTTCCGTAATTTATGCTAAGGCACGAGATTAAATTTGCATCCCAGAGGTAATATCCTCTTTTACAGGTGCTCCTCTCTGATTTTATTGTTGTCCAAGTCAGCCATGTTGGGAAAGCGTTTTTTTTTTTTTTGCATTGGAAAGGAGTTTTTGATCGCTGCTACTCGCTGTGTTTAGTCTTCTAGCAAGCATATCCATATTAAATATTTTCCAAATCGCAAAACGTATGCTTTGGAAGTCTTTTGACCATTTACTTGGTCTGGAAGGTAGAACTTTGTCTCCATCCACTCTACACTGGAAGAGCATTAGCAGAAGGAGAAAGAAAATAAAATCTATCAGAGAGATGAGATCTCGCAGGCTGATTAAAAGGGTCATTACAATGGCAACTACATGAATAAAGCACTACATTCTATCTGCAGTATTATCAACTTTTCATGTACATTGAGCATGATCAGATGTCCACATGTGACGCAAACATCCAAGTGCATAGAAAATACAGCCCTAAACTCATACCTCCTATAGGATTTTTGTTACTCGTCCTGATGCATGAGTTTTTTTTTCATCCCACTGATGAGTTAATCTAATCTGAACAGTGCTTTAAGTTTTTTATCCCATGCAAATCTGTCATAAACATTACAAACGTAATGTTACTTTACCTCATCTCCCCATGTAAAACGAATTCCACCCTAATAGTACTCAGTACTACAAATCGGTTGATTTTTGATGTTGTATATATGTGTGGTTGCGTTTCAGAGGACAAAGTGTGGACGACACTGGTAAATGATCTACCTCCTCAGAGCGCAGTAAGCTCAGGCTCTGATCCCGCACAGGGAACTGTACTGAGGCTCAACTACAGCATGACCACTGACCAGGTGCTTTTCTCTCTCTAGATCTATGCTGAAACACTTCTGCTGTACCGTGAAGGACAAGGCACATTGTTACCCCTTAAAGGCCTAGACTTAGTATTGTCATTTTGCGATATATTTGATATATGTTTAAAAGTAATTTCATATTTACATAATTAATAACACCACTATGCAATTAATAACATTTACATTCAGCATTCTGAATCAGCAGGCTTGCTATTTGTTAAGATGTCATAAAATGACAGAAACGTGACAAAATATAATTGTACTCAAAATTCAAACTGTAATAAAATATCTCCTCTATTACGTTCAAACACAAATGGGAGTCAATGTTTAGAACCATTAGAATATCTTAGCTTGTTTCAATGAGCTGCGAGTGAGAAGTAACTCATACAAAATCACAGCATGGCTTTATACAGATGGTTATATTATCTGACCTTTTCACCTTTTGAGCAGTGTTTGTGTTATTGTGTTGTTTAGGTAAACGCTATCACCAGCAGCGCAGAGCACTGTGAGCAGTATGTGGCCTACGCTTGCCGTATGTCACGCCTACTCAACTCACCAGGTAAAGAAGCATGTGTGTGTGTGTGTGGCAGAAAATCTCTATTCCCTCTCCCCTTTCCCTCACTGCATCCCTCTTTTTGTCTCTGTTAGGGATTGGCAGTAGCACTGATTTTTTTTCCAGGCTGATACCGAATAATACCAAGGCTAAAATCCTGATACCAGTATTAATATAAATAATTTCAAAAGTCTTCTTGTGTTCAAAAGGGGGAAATCTTTATTAAAAAAAATACAGCCTTCAATAAACATATATTTGGGACTCTTTGCATTTATCTTAACTAAAAAGTCCAGAGTCTGGACGTATCTATCAACCTACGATTTATTGCAAAACTGTGCTCTTCAATAATATTAGGCCTATCACCACATACTTAGGTAAGACATTTGATTTATTGGTTTCAATCTTTTTTTCACTTTTTCAGCATCAGATAGATAGATGTTCAATTTTATAAAACAAATAAAAATTACTGGTTAACGCTTTTTCACAGTGGCCATAAAATGCAATGTCTGCTGTTTTGGGGGAGATCCCTCGGCTAAACTAATCATTCTTTTCTTCAACAATGTTGAAAGAATATTTTTGAATGATGGAAATGTGTATGGCTTAAAATACTAGAAGCAAACTTGATTTTTGCCTTTATAGGTGAGCAAGAAAATCAATAGTTATCAGTGTTTTTATTTTGTTTAATCCCTTAAATGGCCAGGGCCCACCAGCAGGCCCAAAGTTTTATTACACACTTCTATAACCTAAGAATAGCTCAGCCAGTTTGCACTGACGTCCGTGTAGTTACTGAATGTTAAGCCTTAGTATGGAACTTCAAGGGGTTAAATGCTTTATTGTGGCAGCTGTACACAATCTTTTAAAATCAAGATAGTGTTGTTCATTTTATCTTGGCTTGAGCATCTTTATGGAAAAGTGTGAATTGTTTTCACAGCAGGGGCACTCCTTTTGCCCCTTATTGCTCACTAGCAGCTCAACATTACACATACAGAGAGCCAACAGTATCCTAGTTAATCTGATAACAGAGTTACATGGAAAAAATATTTAATTTTATTATATTCATTAAAAATATCTGAGTCAAGTTCCATTCTGCTAGCAGAATGGCCACTATAGGGAGCCTGCATCAGTATTTTTTATGTAAGGATTGATTCTCAGAAGGTAATCTCAGGATCAGAAGATCCACCAATCCTTACCGATTCTCTTTTCACCCTTACTGCTTTCTCTGCCTGCTATCTCCACAAGACAGCGTGTGAATGTGTGTCTGCTCTTCCCAGCAGGAGCTAATGTTTGAAGAGTTCTTTACTCTGGGTCTAAGTCTTCACACATACCCTCAACGCAGATTAGCGCACCACTAGCCTACTGAGTCAGCTCTCTATGGGATTTGCTAAAGCAGGGCTAGGCTAGCTGCCTCTTACTGAAAAATGTTATGCTCAGCCCCATGACCAGTGATGGTTTAGCTGGCCACCCAGCAGCACCCGACCAGCACAAGACCTGTATAAACCAGCATGGACTAGCATGGAATTCATGCTGGTTTGCGCTGGTCTTTTCAGCAGGGTGGAAATCGATAGTAATTGCATTTCCTTACTGAAATAGCTCATCTATCAAAGTCAGAAAGCCCATCTATCCTTATAGAGGCTTCTTAATGGTCTCAACCTTGTTATTCCCACTTTATATTAAGCTGTGATACTTTGAGAATCAGGGAATTATGTGGATTTTACCAGCTGAGCTGTAATATTTGTTCTTTTGGCTGAGCTTAACTACTTTAGAAAGAAACTTTGTTTCTCAGCGTTCGAGGTGAATCAGTAATTATCCCACGATACACAGTATTACAGTTTGGATTTGGATTCTCTTAATGAATACACCTGAGATTCCTCTTCTGTTCATTTGAAAAGTATATACGTGCTGTCTTGCTCATATTAAAGACAAGGCCCTGGTTATAGCAGGTGTTTATTTTTGCACAACTATGAATAGCTGCAGTATCAAATATTGTTAATAATAAATTAATTTTTGTTTGTTTGTGATAGATGGCTCGCCGTACACCTGGTGGGTTGGTCGGGGGAATGAGAAACACTTCTACTGGGGCGGCTCGGGACCAGGAATTCAGAAATGTGCCTGTGGCATTGAGCGTAACTGCACTGACCCTAACTACTACTGCAACTGCGATGCTGACCAGAGACAGTGGTGAGACCTCTGTTCACTCTAAAAAGTGCCTAAAAGTGATGACAAAAATTCAAATGTACACACAGTTTTCACCTTAACCAACTGTACTCAATCAGCCTAGAGATGTTTAGTGTCTGAAGTTTGCTTTTTAGTATTGCACTGGACCCACAATGTAGCTAACACATGATGGAATCTTATAGCCTGTTTAGATGGGTTTAGATGGATTTTGGGTCTGATAAATGAGTTCCACTTCTCCTGGTGAGGGGAGGTAGCAGTCTGGGCTCATTTGCCTGTATTAGCTCTGGATCAATTTCAATTGCAGAATGCATCAGTAAAGCACAACATCCTGCTGAATGATGACTATATATAAGAAATCTTTTGTGCATGTAGATCCTGATTCAGGGTTTGTTTAGGTGCTTTGTGTCCCTAACAAATACAATGTTATTGAATAGCAGTCTTACTTTGAGCCACTGGATACTTGCAGGCCTACAAATTTCATGATGATATGTTGCCCTCTGGTGGTCAGAAGCTTTTATCTGAATGTGGTTTGTGTGTTTTTTTTTCCACAGGAGGGAGGACGCAGGTGTGTTGATGTATAAGGACCATCTACCTGTCACTCAAGTGGTTGTTGGGGACACACAGCGTTCTGGATCTGAGGCCAAGCTTACTGTAGGGCCTCTCCGCTGCCAAGGAGACCGTACGTAGAATGATATTAGCTTTGATTTGCCTTTTGGAATGCGTGAGATACCTACTCAGGCAGATCAATGTACATTTTGCTTGCTGATACTACAGCGTGACCATTTGTTGATGGATATCTGCCAAATGTTCATCTGTTAAACGAAAAGTTAATTTTACAGTTTTTCCTTTTACCCCAAATACAGATAATCAGCCAAGATGTTTGTTTTTTCCTTATTTAGTTTTGTGCTAGTTATAAGGCTAGTGTAGCTAACAAGTAACAAATACAGTACTGTGCAAAAGCCAGAGACCATGTTTCATTTATTTCATATTCAATCAAAATTTTCAGCATCAGAAAAAAGAAAGCATATATTTAACAGAACATTACACTGAGGACCCAGCTAAATATAAAATCTTTTTTTTTTTTCAGGAGACTTCTTTACATTTTTATAAAGGAAAAAAGGCGAAATATTTTTCTACACAGTTCAGTCTTAGAAGTTGCATTTTCAGCTTCTCACGATCCAATTAAACCCAAACACAGAACACCAACAGCATACTTGTTTTGAATGGCAAACAAGAAAACTGGCAAATTTAAGTGCTGTTTATCTGATGGTGACAGTTTTGGTGGTCTACCACATCTTGCACAGTCGTTAAGAGTACCATTTTCTCTAGAAAGTTCTGTTTTTCCCTTTATTTTTTGCTTTGACTTTCCTCTCGCTTGTGCTCTTATTTCTAATCTCCTCAGAAATATCTCGTGAAAAATTGCTAACTTAGTGGTGGTTGGTCTCTGACTTTTGTACAGTACTTTAAGTAACATTTATCATTGTATAAACTGCATGTCTAAATCATCACACTTGCTTTAAACTGCATCAAGTTGTTAAGCAATCTGTAATAGACTTGCTTATGTGATTTCTCCTACTGATGTACTAATATCTACAAAAATGCATGGCTTTGCTACTTTTTTGAGGTCGATATTGATGATTTAGGCATGCAGTTTGTACAATGTTTTTGATCTAAATAAGTTTCTATTGCTGGTTAGCTACCTTTGCTTCATAGCTTCAACCAAGGAAGCTAACTGTAGATACCAAAAATGTTTTGGCTGACCAACTGCATTTGGGGTAAGGGGAGAAATATGTAAACCTGATATTTCTCCAACATATTCTCTTAAATGCATGTAGAAACCTTGTGACCTATGTGAACTGTCTAATTTGCGCTTCTGTTTATTGCTTAGGCAATTATTGGAATGCTGCATCCTTCAACACACCGGCATCATATCTACACTTTCCCACATTTCGAGGGGAGACCAGTGCAGATATCTCTTTCTATTTCAAGACCTCGTCCTCGTACGGCGTCTTTCTGGAGAACATGGGCAACACCGACTTTATTCGCCTGGAGCTGAAATGTGAGTGATTTACGCAGTAAAACTTTATTCACCTTTAGACATGATTTCAACTGTGCATGAAATGTAGCTTATAAGCACCTTGAAAACACTAATGGCCTCTAATGAGCCGTATCATCTTACCAAGAATATATCGTAAGTGTAGACCATTAGTGCTTTAAGTGCTTTCTGCTCCCTGACTTTGCCAGGCTGTTTTAACCCTTACATGGATACTTCAGGTTGATAACAACCCATAGCCTTATTTTGAGATAAGTGACAAACAAAATATGAGTCATTTTATTACTTTGTGGTTGTCAGTAAAATGTGTTGACTTCTTTACTCCACTACACAACAGTTTATAAATCAATTTGTGAGTCTATCAGAAATCCCTACCTTCATTAATTAGCCCTTCATTAATGGTCAGAGGGAGGATAATAGATGGACAACAAATGGGCGACAGTCTGTAATCGTACATCTAAAGAATGGACCTATAAGGTGGGTGGGGCTTGTAAAATGGTGGAATTGGAAGTGCAAGGCTACTAAAGTGTATGGGGAGCATAAGTGCCTGGGTTGCCAATGACCCAAATGGTTGCCAGTACATGCATTCTAGGGTTATTATTATTAGAAAGTTTCCTGGGGCATTTTGACTTTTCAAATCCTGACACTCAGAGAAGTAACTGACCCTCTCTTTGCAGCTGCCTACATGGTGTCCTTCTCATTTGATGTGGGTAACGGGCCGGTGGAGCTGACTGTGCGCTCACCAACGCCTCTCAATGACGACCAGTGGCATCGGGTGGAGGTGGAGCGCAATGTGAAAGAGGCAGTGCTGCGTTTGGATAAGCAGCACAGGGAGGTGCGGGCAGCCCCGCCTCAGGGCCACACCCGGCTACAGCTCTACAGTCAGCTGTTTGTGGGTAAGACAAATACATCTCAAAACACAATTGGTCCGATAACAATAAGGGCTGTCAAATTTAAAGCAAAAACCTATTATTTTTTAGTTTTACTCAGCAAAAGCTTTATCCTAGTTTGACCATTCAGTCCGTCTGTGATAGTCCAGGATGAAGCCCGGCTGCTCATGTACTGTATGTTGCTATGATAGGCTACAGTATAAGACTCCGGTTCTCCTCAAGAGCCTTCACTGTAACAAGAATCCACAAGCTGTATGAATGAGAGTGAGATTGACTGTATACATGATATATATTATACTTAAACTAGCTTGTTGGAATATGTGATCACTGTTGCTCTTACTTGTGTTCACACAATACAAATAATGTTATAGAATTAATGAAAGTAACAAAGACATTCTGATTAATCTTATTTTGTCCACTCATATACCTATAACAAAATGCACTGCATTTAGAAAAAAAGTTAATGTACATCCAAATATGACCAGTGTGATTAAAAATAACACATAATTTCACATTCATAATAATAATAATAATAATAATAATACTCAGAAAAATAAAAGCATTAAATAATAATAAACAATACAGCTTATGACATCCTGAAATCTAGCACCTCAGAAAGGCTTCTTTATATGTTAAAATGCAGCTTAACATGCTTTACAAGAACAGAATAAACAGAAAAATAAATAAAATATTTAATAAGAAAGGATAGATTTTAGTTTGTTCTACCTTTTGTGGTACATTGTATGACTGTAAGAGTGCACTGTGTATTCAGTATCTTTGGACACCACAAATGGCAAAATGGCACTGTCAAAATAGTGCACCGTGTAGAAAATAGGGCATAGTTACAGACATAGCCTTGGACTCTTCGGACTGTTTTTTCTTTGTATAGATTTCCTGCCAGATAAGAGACTCTCTGCAATGTTCTAAATGCATAAGTACTTCATATTTGTGTAAATTTATGTAGTGCTGGGGTGAGAGTGGACCTTGTGCCTCTGAATCTAAAGCAGCGATATTGATTTAACATCGCAGGCGCCTCGGGAGGGCAGAGAGGATTTCTGGGATGCATCCGCTCCCTGAAGATGAACGGCGTGACCCTTGATCTGGAGGAACGGGCAAAGGTGACCCCAGGGGTGAAGCCCGGTTGCTCAGGTCACTGTTCCAGCTACGGCATGCACTGTCAGAATGGCGGCAAATGTGTGGAGAAATATAATGGCTATTCCTGCGACTGCGGCCTCACAGCCTTCGATGGGCCTTTCTGTACAGATGGTACTGTTTTAGGCTGTTTCTGTTTCGTATATATATATATATATATATATATATATATATATATATATTTATAAATTCAGTTTCAATAGATTTCTAGAAATAAGTTAATTTTATCCTTACAAATTAAAATATCTCAAATTAAAAAATATTAGATATTCAGAGCAAATTAATATTTTGCTGTGTAGACATTTTGTCTAGCATAATTTCACTCACTGTCTAATTAGTCAACTTTTGTTTCATTTCTGTGTGCTACAGATGTCGGGGGCTACTTTGAGAGTGGCACGATGGTCCGGTATGACTTCATGTCGGACAGTGCCTCTGCCCCTGTGGAAAAAGGTGTGTCTGGAGCTCTGAGTGTGGAGGGGAACCTGACTCAGGAGGAGCTGAGTTTCAGCTTCAGCACATCTCACGCCCCCTCCGTGCTGGTGTACATCAGCTCCAAGACACAGGACTACCTGGCAGTGGTGCTGCGCCATAATGGTGAGCACAAAGATGTTGACCAGAAGAAGTTTGTTGTCATCCCAGCCAAATACAAGTATACAGTGGAACAGAACAATGTTCCTTCATACACACACGTCCTGTGTTTACAGCAGTGAAGGTTGCTTTAAGACTTTAGAAGAAGCACAGCTTCTGCTAAAATTGCACCATAACGTGGTGCTGAAATGTTAAACACTGGCTCTGTATTACTCGTAACTCAGACTTCAGTATTTTTAGCGATTACAAAGTGTAAAATATCTACTGTATGTCACTGCACTGCTGTTTGTTTATTTAACGTGAGCGGTGTTTGATAGACAGTTTAGTCTGCTTGAACGTGTTTGTGGAAGACAGTAGAAGCTCAGCCCATAGAACCCTGTTCAAACCAGGCTTTAATGAGAGATAATGGCAGATTCAAATACACACTGTTTTAGTGGAGCAAAGAAAAATGTTTATTAGAGGAAGCCATGCTTCACTAAGAGTCTATCAGGCTATCATGTGCTTTTTGCATATGAAAATCATCTCATCATTTATTGGACTGTAGGCTTTTACAAATGTCATTTATGTCCTGTCTGGAAGCTTGGTGTTCATATATGAGTATTGATAGAGCTCTCAAAGAAACGGGACCATGTAACAAACTGCCAATATAGACACTGTAATGCTCTTGACTGGAATTGTCTCAAACTAAGTATGGTCTGGCATTGGCTGCTGCTCAGTGTTGCAGGGGAGCTGTTCAAAAACTAGCATTAGCGTTGCTGGCTTGATAAAACGTGCAGGTGTTTATGGTCATTTTCTATCATCATTTAAAATATATAGAGTTTGGGCTTTTTTTATTTGTTAACTGTTAACAGTAAAGCATTTAGCCATTTTGAGAATGTGAAATTCAGCAGCTAAAGCTAAATGTAGCAGCTAAAGCTAAAGCAGCAGGGCAATTTATTTTAGAGGATTATAATACGCTAGTCCTGAGCACCTTAACACTACACTTCAGGAATATGGGCCTTAAGTCTATAATCAAAATTTACCATTTTTTTTACCTTGTTACTTCATGTGCCCGGGTTATGTTGTCATTGCAAAGACTATATTCTTCTTTTCTTGTAATGCTCTATTAAAAATAATATCTTGTTTCACCTCCGACCACCCCTGGGTGTTTTACTCAGGAATACATCACAGTACAAAAGGAAAATGTGTTATGATTTCCCATTTACGTTGACTGTGTGTTTGAACAAGTAGCACGTTGTTCAAAGTTTCAAGGGTGTTGCATTTTTTCAAGGTGCTATACATAAATCACTTGATTGTTAGCTTAATGTCTCCCGCTTTAGCAGCGATCATCCCGATGTCATTTTTTACCTTATTTTTAACTATGTTTTGATTTTGTTCATATCTGACCATCCAATACTTTTATACAGGCCCGTGGGCTTGTAATATTGCATTTTAGAGACAGTCTATCAAACGCTAATTTGATCCAGGAGACACTTCTTAAGACAAGTCACTGAGATGTGATGTGGTCTCTCCTAGGTACACTGCAGATACGCTACAGCTTGGGGGGCTTGAAGGAGCCCTTCACCATCAGCCTGGACCATCGCAACATGGCCAATGGGCAGCCACACAGCGTCAACATCAGCAGACAGGAGAGACTCATTCAGTTGCAGGTGGGGGTTCATGATGCATTGAATTGTTTCCAGTAACACTTTACTGTTGGTTGCTGTTCATAAGGCTACATGACACTTACATATGCTTGTCATGACAGCTCACATAACCCTACATTATTGTTTATAAATGCTTATTCCTATAAGCATCATTTGCTATAAAAGTTGTGGTAACACTTTCTATGAATGTCACCTTTGTAAGCATCTATAAACACATTCATAACATGTTAAAATGCATTCATAAGGCATTATAAACATGGCTATAAATATTTATAAAAATGCATTACACGTTATAGCCATGCTTATTATGCATTATGAATTGTTAACATAATACATTATAAGTACTGATCATAACAAATTATAAGAGCTTATAAGTTGTATTTGTCCGCTTTAAATAAAGTGAAGCATACTGTACTAAAGCCTGCTCCAGTGTTAAGGGTGAGGCTACAAGTTGAAGTATTTACTGAAACACTCCAACATACAAAGTACAGCACATTACAGGCTTCAAATGTCAGATTTTAAACTAGTGCTGTCATCAGTGTTATACCCAACATGGGAAAGTCAATGTACACCACCGTTAGCTTGGTATTTGTCTTTACTTTATGCTCTTCAAGCTGGGACTGACTTCTTTGGCACTGACAGTATAACATGTTATCAACACTACTTATAATGCATTATATTAACAATTCATAATGTATAATGAACATGGCTATAAAGTGTAATTAATTTTTATAAATGTTTATAATCATGTTTATAATGCCGAAGGAATGCGTTATAACATGTTATAAATGTGTTTATAGATACTTACAACCGTGACATTGATAGAAAGTGTTACCAAAGTTATATTTGCCAATTTGATCAAAGTTAACTAAAGTAGCCTTTTGACAGATGACGCCTTTGGAATAAACATTTATAAACATTGTAAGCTTATTTTGGATGTCATCACATGCTTATGTAGGTGTCATGTAGCCTATTGAACAATCACAATTGGATTGAATCATTGTGAGATCAGTGAGTGCTGATTAGAAAATGAGCACACTGCTACTGTGTATGTGATGGTGTTTCACTGAATTTGTTTCTATGCCTCCATGTGTTTCTACAGTTAGATCATTACCCCACTGTGAGCTACTCTCTCCCTGACGCTTCTGACACTGTGTTCAATCTGGTCAAGACCATTTTCCTTGGAAAAGTCTTTGGTGAGAAGATTTTTTATTTCTTTGAGACAGTCTTTGTTTTAAACAGCTGAATTGGATCAAATTCATTCCTTTTTTTCCTTCGATACCTGATCCAACATCTTCTGATACCAACACCAAATGATTCCAATATGCTGTCTCTAATGGACATAATACCAAAATCAATTGGGCACCTAATGCTTTTACCCCTTTTATGAAACCAGCAGTGAATGGAGTACTGTTTCAGAGCTTGAAATGATTTTTTCCTAGATATTTGAAGATATACTCTCTATATAGTTTATAGAAAGTGTATCTTCATAGTAAGTACGAGAATGATATCTATTTATCTATATAGATAACTTTATAGATAACTATATAGATAGACTTTCCAGGGCAGCAGTTCTCTTGTAGTGTTGTTTCTATGTGAGCAGAGAAAAAGAACAGTTATGTCTGAAAGTTAAAAAAAGAAATAAAATCTGTGAGCTTTTTCCTCAAACAAAGGATAAAGTAGTGTACATAAAGTAAACATTTGTAAGTCTGGCCCAGCTTTCCACAGAAGCTCAATGTTACTTTCGACAACTGAAAAAGAAAACATGCTGCTGTCTATTCTGAAGCAGCAGAATGGTTAGTGAATTATCTCACTGTATTTTATTATTTTAAAATTATATCACTTATTTGTAGCCATTGCTTATTACTTTCTGTTGCTCAGAATTAGGTGCAGGCTTAGGCAAAGCACCACTTTTTTTTCACCAGTGGTTATATTAGCTCTTTTAGCTCTCTTTTAGTTAATTCCCATGAATAAATGTCAAAATATCCATGTTTTGCAGCCCTAATATTTTGAAAAATATCTGCTTTAGTGCCAAGTACATCCCAAATAAGTTTTCCGGAAGGTTCTGGTTTCATAAATGATTACAGTCTTGGAGAACTCCCAGTTCTACTCCGCTCTCCTAGTTTTCCACCTGCTGCTCTCAGTAAATGAATTAGCTCCCTGAGCACTGACATCATCCTCAGAGGCTGAGAGCAGAGCTCCTGATCCGACTCCAGTTTCCGGGTTTTACAGCTGCTGGCAAAGCAGAAACAGAGTGAAACGCCCTGAGCTGCTCTCAGAGCTGTACAGTACAGGCGTCAGGCAGCAGCCAAGATATCAGAAGTCAGATAGCGAACTTTGAAGAAGTGCTAGCTATTGTTATGTTAGCTAAAAATAGCCAAGTAGATGATAAAGCAGTCATAAAGTGACAGAAAAGCAGGAAACGTAGAAGGATAGAAAAAGCTAGATGTACAGATAGATAGACGAAGACTGGTGCTAAGTTCAGAGTGGCTCTGTTACTGGGAGACAACACTGCTGCATTCAGAGACTACATCTGCATCACAAAGGTAACACTGAGTCTACAGTTATTGTCTAGAATATAAACCTGTTAGCACTGAAAGGAAGTGGGCTCTCTTGTCTGTTTTGTAATTAGAGTTTTAATTGCGATTGTTCTACTTATGATTGAGGTCCTTGACCACAGTTGCTGTGGAGATACATTTATTAATAGGAATTTTTATTAATATAGGAGTTGTGATGCAGTACATGCACTGGATCAAATTAGGGATATGTTAATGTGGGAACTGTGGGCCGATGCTAATAATTGATATCTGTTGTTTCCCATGTGTAAATCTGCTGATTTTGATACATAAACATTTATAAAATGCAGAAACTGGAACAAAATCCTGAATTAGCATTACAGAGAAATAGAGTTAAAATACCATGCACTGAAAAAAGCAGACATTTTTGCACCATAACCTAGTGTTACCCAAACACTCTGCTCTTCAGGAGTACAGGAAATACAGTCTTATGCAAAAGTTTGTGCGCCTCTGGTCTCATTACATGTTTTGTTGATTTTCTAGGTGAAAATAAGTTCACACATCCTCTACAGAGAACACACCTCCACACATTTAAATAGATAATTACTGTTTATTTGCTGAATTTAAAAACAAAAAAATAATAAAAAATAAAATGGTCTGTGCAAAAGTTATAGCACATATTTTTGTATGTTTTATTTTCTTTCCAATATGTTAAATATATATAAAAGTGAGTTCTCTGTAGAGGATGTGTTAGCTTATTTTCACTTAGAAAATCAACAAAACCTGTTGTTTGACGAGGTGTTTTTTTGTATACTTTTGTATACGTCTATACGCCTTTAAATATCAGTTTGAAATATCAGTCAAATCTAAATATCTGTCTGATAATCTGCGGATACAGAGGAATTCCAATCACATACAGTTAGATTTTATGCTGCAAAACATATTTACATAAATTGGAATGGTTTCCACTGTTCTATTGTGGAATAGTGACACCATTTACATTTTCTGTGTATTCAAATGTATTTGTCCTCTGATAATTCCTTGTTTGTTATAACTATGCTTTCACTGCCAGGTCCTGTTTTGTTGACATTTTTGATATATTAAAATATATGGTGCCAAAACAACAATACATTCTGTATCATGTAATTTATGTATTGTTACACCTGTCGGATCCTGTGTATGTCATTTGTATTCTAGACAACTTGCTGTCTGCAGTTGTATTTTGGCACTTCGTCTTTGTTTGCAGTGGCTAGGAGATGGACTTGCAGTAGAATGGACATGGTCAGAGGACAAAGATACAGATGCATGTTCGATGTCACAGGGTCTTTATTCGTTTGGTTTCAGAGATTGCAGAGCTCTCTCCTTTCCTTTCTGAAAGGTCCCTCTCTCCTCCGTATCGCTCTTTATCATCACCTGTTTGTCCTTGTGCTTTGAAGAAAATAATTGCTTTTTCCTCTCTCGCTTTCTCTCTCACAGTGTTTCCCTCTCCCTATTTCTCTCATTCTCTCCAGGTTCTTGGCTTTGTTGATAAAATTCAACATTACTGTATCACAGTGCCAGATATTTCAGTTTTCGTTAATAATGTTAAAGAACAGGAGAATGACTACTTTTATATGCTCATCTTAACTTAAGTGCATCAATTAAAAACAGCTTTTTTAAAAAAAACGTATTAGTTTTTAAGAAAAATTATCGTGTCAGATTGGGATCAGAATCTGCCAGTACTCAAGGTTTCAATATTGGTATCAGAAAAGAAAAAGTGTGGTGATCTCTAGCTTTGAATGTTTCGAAATCACTTTGATTCCTGCACATTTATCAAAGCCCTGAAACTGCCATTATTTCTGATGAACAAGGTTTCCACAATATGGCTTGTCATACGAGATGTTCAGTGTATTTAAGCTTGTTCCATTTCGTCACATAGATGTTCTGAACATGTGTTAACTTTTTTCAATTTTTTGCACAAAACTTTAAGATAAACTTGATGCCCAAAGGGCAGTTCACTTGTTCCTCGCTAGCAGTGTGTATAATATAAAAGTACTTACAGTCTTGGAAGATACATAAAATTAAAAAAAATAAGTGGACATATAAACATGACTATATGCAAAAAAACAGAAGGGTCATTTAATGCACCTGTAATGAACGCTGCTCTTGTAATAATGCTATCAAACACTAATAGAAGGATCACTGAAACACCTGCAATGTTTAGGTATATATTTACACATATTTAAAGCTTTACCCAAGTGCAATCATAAACCCTTGCTTATAAGCAAACAAAGCAGGGGTGCATTGTTTACTTGTAAGCAAGAACACTCAATTATGCTCCACTTCGGTTTGATTTGTCTGTGTCTTCAGTTTCCTTGAACTGTCAGTATTAATGAGCACTAACTCACTGCTAGCGTCATTACAGAGCTACAGAGTAGTTTGAAAGTGTTGACTCAGAGTTTTTATGCACTAGCTACAATAACTGCTATTAGGTTAGCTTATAAAGTAATCTTCTCTTGTCTTTCAGAAACGGGTCAGATAGATCCGGTGCTGATAGAGCGGTATAACTCCCCAGGCTTCGTGGGCTGCCTTTCCAGGGTGCAGTTCAACCGCATCGCCCCACTGAAAGCTGCACTAAGACCGGCTATACCATCTACCGCCTCTATTCAGGGGGTCCTAGTAGAGTCCAACTGCGGCGCCTTACCACTCACCATCCCACCCATGTCCGCAGCCTTTGACCCCTGGCAGCCGGAATCAGGTGAGGCACTTTGAGCTGCATTTGAATGCTTTATGAACATATCTGTATGTGTTTACCCAGTAACCACCAGACTGTGTGCTTCATATGAGTGTGTCCATTTAGCCTGCAAGCTAGGTATACAGGTATACAGCGAATAAGTGATGTTACTCTCTTTGATATCTGATCCTTCAAAAGAAACAACAAATAAAATTCACCCAAAAAAAAGAGACAGTAAAGACAGGCGGCTGTAAAGATAATGGAATTGGCCATAAAAATGAACGATCTTAAGAAAGCTTGTTGTCACATTGCATTGTAGTAATTGAGTTATACATGAAAGATAAATAGAATGTTGACCTAAAATTTGGCCAAAATAAGATGCTTTAGAACCATCATGTTGCCATTTAAGCAGAGGTTTCTGCATTTTTAATGAGATATTTAAAAGCACCATCTGCCCATTACATTGTAAGAAAATTACTGATTAGGTTGATAGAAGTAATCCAAAAATGAATGGAATAAGATCTTGCCACATTAACGTATATACAAGGTACCATGTATTCAAGTAACATTTTTTCTTCTTCTTATAAGGTTAAAAATTCTGAGATAAAAGGTTTTGTTACGTCAGCGACAATTCGTTTCTGCAATTAGGTACATAAAGGTTCTTTGCTCTGCCAGCAGTGAGCTGTCACTGGCTTACTACATTGGTTTCCCCTGGAGGGTAATGTTGCTGCATGGGCATTAGAAAGGCTGCTTTATTGATCCAGCTCTTTGACCGTGCATGGCCATGTGCTCCTCTGAGACAAAAGATCTGTAGCCTCCCCTCCTCTCCCTCTACCTCCCCCCATTCTCACCATTTCTGCTCTGTTTTGATAGAACAGCTGTGTAGGCTGTGCTTTTTTCTGTCATTGCTGTGGTTCACACAACACAGCCCATGTAGCCTTTCGGGAAAGCAGGGCAGGGACAGCGAGGAAATCAATCACTGTGTAAATCTCCCGCATGTCCCCAGTGATCTGCTGTGTAATGTGTGATGTCCCTTTAGGTCTCTGTGTGTGTGAACTGCAGTAAAGCAGAGCAGCCTCCAAATACAATGTTATAGAAAGACAACCAACATGCTAGCTATTGTTAGAGGGTATAAATGTGAAGGGGGATTCCACAAATTTGTCTCAAAAAAACTTTCCTTTAAGGACTCTTTTGCCTTAGAACACCCTGGATGTACCTCTCTTTGATGAATGGAAGGCCAAACCCTTCTCAAAACTATCATAAAACAGTGTTTCAGGCATCAGGTAGTGTATTCATATCGTTTTCATGTAAGCTTTCTGTGATGTGGCTTAAAGTGGTATTAAACACGTCAGACATCTGGTTTCTATCACCACCACTGTGAACAATTCTGACTCGAAAATTTCTGTATAATGGAGCATTTCACATTAAAACATGCTGACTGACTTTGGCCCAATCCCATTTCACCCGCTTGCCTCTACCACTTAGCCCTTACCCCTCCATTTTTGCATGTTCACGTCTAGGGGTAGGGTGTCCCGATTTTTGTTGAGATAGAGGGGTAGGGCCAAGTGTAAGAGCTACATGGCCCTCCAAACGGAGGTCTTTCAGAGGAAACCTACAGTATTTTCCCTGTTAAAAAATAACAATAACCATTGTATTATCTTAGTTTAATGTCGTTTCAATTTACTGCAATCCTTTTCTTCATAACCAGTAAAAAAAATCACTAGCAGTATGCTCTCGGTAGCTAGCTAGCTAAATTTCCCGTTCCACCTTAAATGGCCTCAGACATCAGAAATGCTGCACCATTTAAGGTAGAACAAGAAAATTCAAACAAGATGCTGGCGAATAGCTGACGTCAGCTTGTTATCACCAAAGAATTAGGGGTGGGCAATAATAAACAATTGTCGCTTCCCCCTCTTTGAAGGCATATGATTCTCTAAATTTAACCGAAGACCAGCAGCAAGGATGCTGTCACTGCAGACTGGCAGGGTTGCCTACAGAGCACCACTAGTAGCCTGTTAATGTTAAGAAATGTTCTTTTTTATTTGAGGGCCGTCCCATTTCATAGGGGAAGATTTCAACTACTAACACTTATCCAAGGGAGAAGATGACGCTTGAAAACAAGGGATAAGGGGCAAAAATAAGAAATGGGACTAGGCCTTCATTTATATCATAACAGTTGATTTATTCAGGCATTTTGAAATCCCCCTTTAATGTGTGATTCCCTACCATAAAAGTAATTTTGAAATATCCAGGCAAAGTTCTGAAAATGACTTCTGTGTCTAATCAGTTTATGTGCTGATTTGCAGTTGCTGTTTTTGGCAGCGTCCGCTTCCTTATCCCAACTACCAAGTTGCATGACTGCCAAATTTACTGCTAGAGTTTCCAGCTAGAGGTCCTGGGGAATGCCGACTCTGTTTTCTCTGTTTGTGACTATTATTATGGCCTTTGAATCATGTATTGAATCATGTATTTTTATTCACAGTATAAGGTAACTATAGATGTGGGATGTAGAAGATTGCAGAACATCTTCCTGCTCCTTTGAAATAAAGAGATATTCTTATGATGCCCTCAGTGAAAGACATCTGTGATCAGATCAGTGCCCTGTAGAGAGGATTAGTGTAGCACTGGCGAAAAAACAAAATCCTGTGTGAGTGTGATAGTGTGTATTGGTGTGAGTGGGTGCACTCAGTTTTCCTGAGTTGCAGTCACGCAGGGTGTGAGCCGTGCTGAGATGGCAGCTGAAAGGAGCAGACGGTTTATCACTGATCTGCTCTCATGCCAGCCTCGGCCTCTTCACTCCTGCTGACAGAAAACACTTTCTATAGTCATAAATATAACCTCAAACTCCACCTACCTACTGTGCCAAAATTAAAAATATAGTCCCTGCATTATTAAGAAGGGTGTAACCATTTCTAGGCCTGTCACGATCATGAAATGTTAGCTGATGATTAACTGCCCTATAAATAATTGAGATTAACAATTTAACTGACACTTTTTGCAATATGCAATTATTAAAGCAATGGTTTGGCAAAATATCTGTTTCTTACAGTTTTCCAAGTACTACAGATGTAGTCTTTTAGCCAAGACATGTTTGGTGTCCAAATTTTGCTTCTTTAGTTTAGCACTAAATTAGCTATGAGGCTAATGTAGCTAACAGACACTACAAGTCAATAGTCACCCAGATTTTCTCTGTGAATGCATCCCCAAAATGTCTCTCAGCTCACTCAAACCTCCTCTAGGTCAAGAGACCCTAAGGTCACAAAGACTCATCAGCAACCTTAATGAACAGCGAGTTTAGGTGAGTTAAGCGAGTTTAAGTCACAGTAAGTGGCTGCTTACAGTGTTTAGCTCCACAGTGAAATTTTGTTCACTTTTACTCACAGCTCACAGTAAGTCATACTGTACTCTGAACCACACTGATATCTCTGTGCAAACGTGATGAAGAGCAAGTTTAAGTGAGTTAAGTGAGTTTAAATGAGTTTTTCACAATGTATTCACAGAAAAGATTTTGGTGACTATTGACTTCTAGTGTTAGCCTCATGGCTCCAGTGCTAAACTAAAGAAGCAAAATTTGGATGCCAAACATGTCTTGGACAAATGACCACATAAACAAACATTACTGACTGCCGCCCTCTAAAGCTGTTATTAAAAAACATCAAATAAACAAACATTACTCACTGCTGCCCTCTAAAGAGCTGCCCTATTAACGAGTAACAAACGTTACTCACCACCATTCTCTAAACCATAAACATAACACAATTTCTCTTGTGGAAACCACTGTCAATAATCAACACTAGGCATCTGGGTTCATCAGTCAGTATCTGAGTAAAATTGTCTCAAACCTAAAAAAATGCATAACTACTATTTGTGAGCAGTGACTTATTTTAATAATGAAATAACAACATAAGTAATAGAAATCACTGTTTTTTTTAGTGTTGGCTCTCAGATTTCATATGAGTAAAAGGAATCCTGGCCACTTTAAACTGATTTACTTTTGTCATTATTTTCCTTTTAGCCGGAATCCAGTTCCCGTTTAATGAAGAGCGGGTAAATCGGGATGGAGTAAACCGGGACTCTGCGATAATTGGAGGTAAGAAAAAATTCACACATTGGTAATTCATTTCTAAAATAAAATAAACTTTACAAAATATCAAGAATGATATTTTTGCACCGCTTTTAAGATTCTTGTCCTACTAATATATTAATAGAGGTGTAAAAGAGTCTGAAAGATGATGATTCAACTGCATCAGTTTTAGAATGTTAGAATGTTATAATTGATTATAAAAATATTTTCATTATTTTCACTTAGAAATTAACTTAAGCTTGGTGTGTTTGTTTTTTGTCCATATTCTGCTACTGTGTTAATATCTCCACTAGTCACATTTGTATATTTGGTGTATTCTTAAAAATTATTCTGAATTGTACCATAATAACCTATCAAATGGTGAATTTGGAGATTGAATCCAATTGTTGTGAGGTCAGAGATTTACATCTGAAAACATTAATGAGATAAAACTATTCGTTTTGCCTGTATAGCATTTTGTAATATGTATATTATGATCAGTCATTATCACTGTTATCATTATTATTGTTATTATTATTCATTTTGTTATTGTTAATGCCTTGTGGATCGGTTTCTTTTGGTTATTCAGGCATCATCGCCGTGGTGATCTTCACCATCCTCTGCACGCTGGTGTTCCTGGTGCGCCACATGTTCCGTCACAAGGGTTCCTACCACACCAATGAGGCAAAGGGGGCGGAGTCAGCAGACTGCGCCGACGCTGCCATCATTGTAAACGACCCTGCCTTCACAGAGACTATCGACGAAAGCAAGAAGGAGTGGTTTATTTAGTCACGTCTTTCAGGATATACAGGGGATGTGCAGAGAGCGCCATCCAGTGGAACCACAAGGCTTAAGATTACCACAAAGAATTTTGAATAAAATGGACTCGAGTGTGAAAAATGGACTCAAACGCCTGTCGGGACGTGCATTGGCTGGCAAGTCTGTCATGTAATTACGTTTTATGTGAATGAGTGAGTGTAACGCAAGGACTTCTATCAAATCTGAATCCATCCCATGCACATATAGGGAGGCATATTTTCTGCATTCCATGGACTAAAATACTAAAGCAATTGGTGCATTTTTATCATGTTTGATTGTACTACAAATGTCAATTATCAGTGTTGGACTGCCAGACAAATTATCAGCAACCCCAATAGCAAAATGTATATTTATTTAAGTTACAGATGAAGACATTTGATTGTATTTAAATGCATTTTTATTGCCGACATCTTTAAAACAGTCACACAAATATAGAAGCATGGAAAAAGAATGACATTCCTCAATGTTGCGTCAGTGTTAAAGCAGCACTTTTTGTCTTATGTGGTAGTTTACGTTCTTATAGTAATCTGGATTCTGTAGCTGTATACATCACCAACTATTCTTGCATATGCTTACATTTTGCCTCCTTTATGGCCCTTTTTGAAGCTTAATTGATAATTATAATTGTGACATTTCAAACACAATTTTAAAATCAATAAACAATAAACAGCAACTTATTCAAGATCTCATAGCTTGTTAATGACTGTTAATAATTGTATAATAGTTTTGCATTAATAAATGCTATTTAAATTATTAACACTTTACTTAGTGACATACAAATAACCAGTCATTATTTACAGTGGTAGAAACCTGATCATTTAATTATAGTTTAACAATGATTTGATACTCATATCTCATATGAGCATATCATTTTACTAATTATGAATAACTACACAGTAATTGTGTCCTGTTTTAATTTTAATATTGTGGTAATCATTGTTAAGTGGTTAATATATTGTCGCTGTCCAAAGAACATGTATCTCCATTTTTTCAATTTTAACTTTTCTACATCATTTGAACACAGCCGCTGTCATTTACATTGTGTAAACATTTCATGATGAATGGACCAATCAGAATGCTCCAAAATCACTTGGAATACAGTCTCTCTACATTAACTTCTGCGCTCTTCTGTAAAGTAACTATTTTGGAGATTTTAGAGATTATTTTTTTTTTGGACAGCAATTATATACATTTTAATAATAACAAATATTAATTGGACCCCTGTTATAAGGTTGCGACTTTGTAATGTATTTATAAAGTTTTTTATAATGTATTTTTTTAAAAATGCATCAATATTACTGATTACACTTACATATATATATATATATATATATATATTCATAAAAAACATTTACAATGCTCTAATTATTTGTATATCACTAAGTAAATGGTTAGTAATTTATTGCAATTTTTTGGTAGCACTTATTAATGTACAAGTAAACTATTATTATTATTATTATATTATTAGCAGTAGTAGTAATATTTACTAACATTAACAAGCTATTAGATAATTATTTAGTTGCTGTTTATAGAGTTCTGTCATTATAAAGTGTTATCATAAAGTTTGCTATTCAGACCAATTTTTTAACACAAGAGGGCAATTTGGTCCATTTCTTTTACTGAGTCTGAAGGATTTAGTTATTTGTCTCTTGGTCAACCATTAATATAATTGTCACATTTATGATATTTTAATCTGGAATACAAACAGACAGCAGCACAGCTTTGTAAGTAATAAACTCATATTTCTTATTTGCTTTTGCAGTTGAATGTACTTCTAGTTTGGGAATCGCTCATTAACTACTTAACAAAAGTACTTACCACCCATTAAAGTATCGCCTTCGCCATGTGTCTTTCTGCTGTGGCAAAGTCCTTTTTCAATGCTGAAGTATGTCTGTTATGTTTGAATTCTGAACTTTGCTGCATTTTTATGCATTCTCATTTCCATGTGTTTACATTGCCTTATCTCTGTTAAACAAACATAGAAGTTTCTTCATCTTACTGACTGTAATCTCAGATGTCGTACAGGTGTAAACACTCACGATAAAACATTACAAATACTTTTGCATTATGAAGTTGTGCATTGCAAGGCATATGAGCACATGTGGGATTTTTATGCAGTTCAAACATCAGTATGTTTTAGAGGATCAATAACAGGCATTTTGGTCTTTTCACTGTCAGTTTCTTATTTCTGCTTCACTGCTGGTAACTGGCCTGTAACTTCCCTACCAGTGGTCTGCCCACAAATGCATTTTTTTCATAGCAACTGTTGCTAAGTGGGACAAACTTTACAGAACATTGAATCAAATTCAACACAATTCATTTAGGTTAGAGTTTAAAATTGCTGCATAACAGTGAGTGTGTTTACATGCACTTAATCCGATAACTGCAGAAAATCAGATTTTGTCAGTAATCTGATCAACACGTTTACATGCACTTGAGTAATCAGATCATGGGAAAACTCTGGGTTTATATGAGTCGGGCAGTAATCGGATTTCTGCTTTGCAACCAGCCAATAAACTCACAGAAGAAGACGTGATGTAAATGTAAAGTAAAACTCAAACTTCATGCTGCGGCTTTATTTAAAAAGCATTGCACCACTCTACCTGAAAATATGGACATACATCATCTATAAAATGAAGAATATTTAAATCCTTAATTTTGTCGTGAAAGCAGTTGGTTTCAGCGTCGCTCCGAAAGTGTTTTGCTGCGTCTCGCAGCAGTGCTGCTTGCTTATTTCTGGTACAACAGTCTGTTCCGCACATGCTCTGACAAAGAAATCTGAAAGAAATCTGAGTAAGAGTTTACATGCACTGAGAAATACGATTACTGAGCTAAAATCCAGCTCTCTTTATTGGATTTCTCAATCAGATTTCATGACCATTTGAATAATCAGGTAACTGCAGAAATCCAATTATGATTGGATTATTAAGTGCATGTAAACACTCAGTGAG
The DNA here is from genome assembly GCF_904425465.1 of Colossoma macropomum. Taxonomy (NCBI): domain Eukaryota; kingdom Metazoa; phylum Chordata; class Actinopteri; order Characiformes; family Serrasalmidae; genus Colossoma; species Colossoma macropomum. The sequence continues at coordinate 22,978,292 of NW_023494807.1, forward strand.
TTTCCATTTTAAAATGCTCCACTACTAAAATAGAACGTCATGGAAGCTTTAACAAAGTTCCAGCCATGCTAAGATTGGCTTGATTACACAACAAAACACTACACCAGATCTACCCCGACAGTGTGATGCTTCACACAAATACAAAATAAATATCATTTCAAATGAATAACACTGTAAATTGAGGTTTTCTGACAAAAACTTTCAACTTTTTTAGCATTAAGTTGTAAAGGATCTCTGCTAGCAGTCTGTAAAGCTTGTCCAATCTAGCAACAGTTATTACAAAACAACACATTTGTGGGCGGGGCATGGATAGGTCAATTGGCCACTAGGCTTCCTTTCACAAGATTTCTGGCAGATCGTTATGTTTCTCACGCAGCTTGTGGATGCATCGTCAAATTTCTTGTCAACATGTAGTATTCGAACACGTTATCTTTGGTCATTTTAATTTTTAAAAGGATGAGCACATTTTAATGGAAAATTCTTTATTCTTGCTCCTTTCAGGTACTTCCAAGCAGCATTACTGTCAATGTATGTTTTTCATTTTAAGGAACATGGCCTTCTGGATACAAATGTGGCTAATTCCGAATCTTAATCAGATTATGTCATTATCATAATGAATTACTGGCTTGATTCAATACAAAGTTTGTTTGTTTCTTTCTTTTTTCTTTTTTCACATCCAGTAATGTGTTACTTTATTATACAAAGTCACTTGTTAAGGGTTGTAAGAATATTGAGAGTTCAGTAATGAAAGCATTGCAAATACCAATAAATTATAGGATTGTTTCTGCTTTGGTAACCCAGTGGACAAGGACATTGAAAGCTGATATGGCCTCACCAGTGTCCATCATTTAAGGCTTAAATTACACGCCAGCTGCTAGTGTACACAATATGCATAGCAAGTTCTACTGTACATGGATTTGTAGTTGTCAGATATTGCTATTTATAAAATATTGTCTAGAATTCAGTGGAGAAAATGGGACCAGAATATTTGGAATATATTGAAACATATTCAAAAACATTGCTAAATATAACCTAAACCCACAAGCGTTGTTAATGTAGTTACAAAAAGTACATGGCCAAAAAACACTCCTCCACTACTTAGTCCTTATAGAACCGCAGTGGAAGAGCACTGGAAGTGAGGATTGTTAGACTCTATTCTTTTCTTTCTGGGGTCCTTTTGGTGTAAAATAAAAAGCTAAAGCTCATAAGTGAAATGTGTGAACAACAGTAAAGCAGTGTAGCAGCTGTACATGCAGTACTGAGACCACTTTTCATTTGAATTTCCAGTCAAAACAGCCTCTTTTTCTGGAGATATTTCTGAGGAGAATATGATGTAAAGTAATCCACTTGCATAAAGAAAGGGAAAGTCAAAGGAAAATAAGAGAAAAAAAAAAACGGTTAAAAGATTTAGAGAAAACAGGGCTCCCAACAACTGTGCAAAACCTGGTAGACCACCAATACTACCTTCTTAAAAAAGAAGGTTCTTCAAGGGTTCCTTAGTAAAGAAAATGGTTTTATATAAAGCCATAAACATTCAAAAAACCTTTTGCATGACTGCAGGGCTCTTTGCATCATGAAAGGGATCTTCAGTTTGATGCTATAGATGGTTCTATAAAGAACCTTTTTAGAAATGGTTCTGCATAGCACCAAAAAGGGTTCTTCTATTGTTACATTTCAAGCTTGTAATAGTAGAAGAACCGTTATGGGTGCTATATAGAACACTTTTCAAAAAGGTTCTATATAGAACCATCTATAGCACATTTATGCACATTGTCTATCAATCTAAAGAACCATTTCATAATGCAAGAACCCTTTAGTTATGCACAGGGTTCTTTGAGCGTTTTAGGTTCTATATAGAACCGTTTTCTTTATTAAAGAGCCCCTGAACACTCTTTTTTAAGAGTATGTCCCCATCAGATAAACAGTATCTAAAGCTTTCCTCTGTGAGACAGAGGAGAAAATCAAGCTCCACTCTTACTTCAGATCTGAAACAATCCACAAGTGTTTCTGTCCATCCTTCCACTGCGAGAAGACATCTCAACGCTTTGGGTGTGAAAGGATAGGTAGCTGTCAAGAAGCCTTTAATGAGAAAAGTAAGTAGGCAAAAAAAGAGAAACAAACAAAATAAAGAAGATGCTGGTGTTCTCAAACAATGAACTGGCCTGAGTTCATTCATAGGATCCGGTGATATTCAGGGGAAAATGTAAATAAGATTTAATGATGTTGGGACATTTTAGTGTACTATAGTATCTGATAGCTGCAATTCATTTCTCCCATAGAGAAAAACTGCTTAGACACAGATTTCCTAATATGGGCATGATGCAGACTACAAAATGACTACAGGACTTCAGAGGTCTGTGATGGAAACTAGCATCATATCACCTATCAGAGTAAAGTGGGCAGGAGGAGGGCAGGACTTATTTTTATCATAATGTTAATATAATGTGTCAAATAATAATAATAATAATTATTATTATTATTATCATTATTATTATTATTATTATTATTATTATTGTTATTATTTTTATTATTATAGCCTAGTTCTGCATCCTTAGTCAAGTGTTCTCTGTTGCACATTGTGCTTTTATCCGTCATTTGTGGATTATTGTCTTTTAAAATATTGTCTGTTATTCATCACGTATTTCTCTTCTGTAAAAGTGTAGTATGCGTGTTTTTTGTATCTGCTTTACTTGAATGTGTTTCATTTTCAGCTACATCTTATTACTGTAAAATAATATATTTTTGGACATTATTTTACAATATTATTATTTTCTTCATGATCATCGCTTCACGGGTGAGCGACCACAGAAGCGGAACGTCGTGTGCCGAGCTCCATGTTTCTTAGGGACGCGTTTCCGCGAGCACAAATCTGACGAAGTGTTTTATTTTTTATTTTCTCCTCTCGGTCTGAAGTGCTGCTGCTTTGTTCGTGAAAACTGGGAATACTTTGAGTCTGTTTTCAAGACGGGGACGTTATTGTGAATCACGGTTTCGGAGTATTCTCAGAAGGCTGTGGATTTAAGCTCGTGTTTTATTTATTTGTGTTTATCTGGGAGCTGCAGATTCGGCTCGCTGTTAGAGGATGGTGGTGGTGGTAAGAGCGCCAACTTAGCAGCTTTAGCTCTGCTCAGCTACAGTAATATTCATTATAGTTCACAGTGTTAATCATACTTTAATGCTACCTTTACACATACAGGTGCAGTTAGAGATGCTTCATAAAAGTGTGGAAGCATTAAGTTAATGGAAGAACCTGACTAATTCAGCTTAAATGTTTACTTAGTTACCTGCTCAGAGCCATTTATAGATTTATAGTTGAACTAAATTGTTTGTTCTATTTTTACTTTATACTAATCTGCACCTTTGTTTGTTTACTTGTTTTTGGTTTGTATGTACGTTGATATTTATGTGCATAAGTGTGCCATGGATAACACATATTATGAGAAAGAACTGTAGTCGTGATGCTAAAGGAATTAATATAGGATTTCTGTAAGAATCTTAATGTAAATAAGAACACAATATTATAGCTTACTAGTTATAACACAATACACCAGGAATACTGTATAGCATAGGAGGTGAAAAGGTTGGTATTATTATAAAAGTTGTATAGTTAGAGCACTGTAGAAATGCAGTATTACTAACTTGCAGATTTTTTGTAAGCACTCAAACACAAAAGATAGCTTGATATTTGTATTAAACACGTAGAAGAACAATCTTGAGCTGTTACACGTAGCTAAAGCATTCACTTTTATAAAGCAGTGAACTTAAATGAACTGAATTAGTCTGCAAAGCCACTTCAGTTTTTCCTTCTCACTTTCTTTGAATGAATAAACCAATTTCTGTCCTTCAGTATGCAACCCAAACAGCTCTTTGATGGGATCATGTTTAAGGAGATCGTGGCTCCACTATATATGAGGACTTTTTAGTGGGCAAAAACAACCAGATTTGAAACTATTAAACCACGGAGAGAAACTTAAGACGTCTGATATTCAGTAGTGGTAGTATCAACTCATACTTCACATCTTATTAAGATTTAATGTTATTGTTACTTCAGAGTCTAGTGAGTATTAAGGAAAAGTGGGGATAATCTGTGCCTAAAGCTGAAGTTAAAACTTGTATACTTTTTTTATTAGTTGAAAATGTATACAGTAAAGTCTCAAATGGAATAATCACATCAGCTAGCATTTAGCTCCCCATACGAGGCCTTACTGTTTCACGTTAAAGTCGTTAGCATTAGCGGCTAACGCAAATATAAAGCCAGCTAGCTAGCTGGCTAACGTTTAGCAGAGTTAAAATAGAGTCTCAACATTTAGCTAGGTTCATAAAAAGACCCAGCAGCTGTGTTTTGCTCCGTGAACAAACCTCACAGCTCGCAGCCTAATCCGAATTGTATTTATTAATCGGCTAAACGTTGCTAGCTTGCGCCAAAAAGGGCCCACAAGCGACTGCTAGGTTAGCTGTGTCATTAGCCAGCTAGCCACACACTATGGCGTTATAATGCAGTTGAAGTAAATGCTGCCACTATTTTTAATGAAATAGCTGGCTACCGTAGTACGACATCATGTCTGTTCATTAACAGAGGTCACCCAGGCTTGAAAGGTTAATATTCAATTTTTATATGGTCATGTTAATGGCAGTTGACGGGCAGTAATCTTTGGTCATTGATAAACCCTAACTGGGCCGGTTTGGCAGGCTTCTTTTGCCTTATTAGGGAAAAGCCTACAATAGGAATTTCACATACAGGCCATACTTGAGTCAGCAAAGTAGTTTATGGCCAGTGCTGTTCTGTTACACTAGCTTATGTTAGCCGCTGCTGTCCCTTTGCACTCTGCAGTTGTGTTTACACTATATGTCCAAAAGTTTGTAGACACCTGCTCGTCCAAAGTTTCTTCTGAAATCTAGGGTTTTACTTGAGTGCTTGTCCCCCCCTCCCACAGTAATAGCCCTCTACTCTTCTGGGAAGGCTTTACACCAGATGTTGGAACATTGCTGTGAGGTGGATTTGATTGTATTCAGCCACAGGAGCATTAGTGAGGTCAGGTACTGATGTTGGATGATTAGTTCTGGGTCGCTTCAGTTCATCCCAGAGGTATTGGGTGGTGTTTTATCACTTCAGAGAACGCAGGTCCATTGCTCCACAGCCCAATGCTGTGGGGGGCCGGGGGGCAGGGGGTTATGTGCTGTAGCTCACGCTTAGCATTGGACATGGTGACAGGCTAATGTACGGTTGTTCCAGAGAGTCCCATTCTATTGATGGTGCTTTTCTATGGAGATCACTATGGAGTTAACCAACTAGAAGGGCTATATTGATACGTTTGGGTTTACTTATTTGCAGGAATGTGGTATTATTATTATTATTATTATTATTATTATTATTAGTCGTAGTAGTATTAAACACAAACACTAATAGGTTCGTCCAGTTTGCCTGAGATTGGATTGAACTCCTTTGACCTTTGGTCCTGAGTTGCACCCCGTTACCTAAATAAAGGTCCTTGATCTGTGGTTGTTGTAATTAATGTGGCTGCTATTAAAAAAAAACAAATATAAATCAAAAAAATATTTGCAGAAGTTATTGGGTTAGGGCTGTCTAATTGTGTGAGAGAAGCTTCTGTTTCAAATGAATTTATTTTCCTCTGGCTTTTGAATCTTGCACTACTGATCTCTCATTATATTGATCAAACTGTGCACGAGCAAACCAGGGGCAATGTGATACACCTCAGGCCAAGTCATCAAATTAGGCTGATTGCTGCATAAAGCTTGTGTAACCAAACCCTAGGCTTCATTTTCTAAAGGAAAACAGTGAATCAAGATGCATTTTGTGTAGTGTTAAGCTTTGCTTCTCTAAGTGACTCCCTATTAGGCTACGCTTTGTTGACTAAAGTGCATCATCGGACTAATTGCCCATGCAGTCTCTTCAAGTTTGAGAAGTCATGATCTGATGTTAGGATGTCGCAAGCTTGCTTGGTTTACAGCAGCGTCTCTGGCTCGAAGCGCTTCACCGCCTATTTTCAGTTCCGTGCTCGTGCTCTTGGAGCTGTTGCTATGGTTACAAGGAGGGAACCCCAGGATATAATGAATAGTGTAGCTTCCTTACAAGCAGCGATTATCCTGGAGGAGTAGGAGGGGGTGACACTGCAGCTTCTTTTCTTTCTCTCTTGTACTTTTTTTTAAATTTTTTTTATTTTATGATTTTCACTTATTTAATCTGTGATCCACTGATGTCACTTTTCCAGCCTTTTCGCACACGCCTTGCTGTGTTGCATGAGAGATTTGGGTTTCATGCCACAGGGAAGCCAAGTCAAGGTGGCCATGATTGTGACACTGCAGTTAGAAAGCAGCCCAGGACTTCCAAGGACTTCTGGGCTTACATATACACCCATCCATCTCCTTTCCGATTAATATGACAAGATACTGTTGCCCATCACGTGTAACATGCTGCATCACCTGTCTCTCTAATGCTGGGTCTTTTTAATCCCCCTGTCTGTGCAGTGGAGTGAGAAAAAGTCAAATACATTTTACTGTATTGAGCCATATAGTGCTGTCAGCTATAGCTGTAGTGAAGCACCTTTTGATTATTGCTGTTTGTGGTCTGACGTTAACTTTTATGGATACCTGCTGCTTCTGAAATTAGTGGGGAGAACATTATGCCATCATGTAACATGTGAAATGATTGATTAGGTGCACACGTTTTGATTACGTCCACATCAGATATGGCTGTTGAGACAACAATTCTTTTTATTTTTAAATCTATTTCAACTGGTATTAATCAGTAGGTGGCAGCTCAACACTTAGAGCCAACAGATTTGATGTTAGGTTACACCGTTTTAGCCATACAGTACAGAGATTTGACGTTACTTTTTGCTAAATTGATATGAAAAACATATCCTCCAAAGTGGCAGGTGATGTGACTATTTCATCCACCACACCCCACAATTTGGTGTTGATTTTAGATGCAGTCATTATTAGTTTTTCTTGAAAATAACATAAATCATTATAGCGGGGTCAGGTAATCTTATCCACCTCAAAAAGGTTCTGTTTTTGGTAACATCTAACACGATGTAATTATACTGTAGATCATACATGGATATCATTCTAAAAATAGCTTCAGGCTGTGACCATATATAACCTTAGACCTTGTCTGGTGCTTTTCCACAGTTCTCTTTCCTGACTGTTACTTGAAAGTGACTCGGTGACGGTTGCCAGGGGGTCAAAGCCCTTGTCTTTCCTCTACATCGTCTCCTCTGTCCGCCGTGCCCTATGGAGGACTAGCTGTCCGCCGCCTCACTGAAAAGGGAAGCGAAAAGCAGAACGCCAGGAGGAGCATCTGACGCAGATCAGCAGGGCAGGGAGGGAGCGAGTTGGAGGGGAGAGGATGTCGTCAAACAGAAGCCAGAACCCTCATGGACTCAAACAGATTGGGCTGGACCAGATCTGGGATGACCTGCGTGCGGGCATTCAGCAGGTCTACACTCGCCAGAGCATGGCCAAGTCACGCTACATGGAGCTCTACACGTATCCTTACATGTAGCGGACGTGTGTGTGTCTCAGTTTGATAGCTAGAGACAGATGCGTGTATTTTGGGAAGGCTTGAATCTGGAAAACTGATTAGTGCTGCAACGATTAGTCATTGATCACAGGGAGAGAGAGAGAGAGTCTTTGTGTGGTTTACTTAAAAACAAATTGGCTGTAAAAAGGGGGGCAACATACTGCAAATGAACAAAACAGACTCAAACTACTGCTGAACATGCTGTGTACTTTAAAAGGACTTTCTGTATCTTTTACACTCAGAGCTACTAGAGCCCCGCTCTGTGCATGCACCCATGCGTCAGGTGGACTAGTTGCGGTCTTCAGGAGGTCTAAGGAAAAAAAGACATAGCAGTTAGCACCTTTCACAGTCAGGGGAAGGTCTCAGAACAAACAGTGCAGTGATGAGGACCAGTCGCAGTCAGGGCAAGGTCTAGGAATAAACAACAAGGTGATTAGGACCAGTCGCAGTCAGGGGGAGGTCAACTGCCTAGAGTAAACTGATCACTGCCTAGCTCGGAACTATGCATGCTAGTAAATTTGTTTGTCTGCCTTGCGCCAGCACCACTGGGGCATCACGATGATGTTTGGGTTATACTCTTGTGGGAGGGATGCAGCACAGTTGCTCACCAACCAGCTGCACAAAGCTTGATGACGACAGAGCTTAATCCTCATTGGCTAGAAACTCAGCCGACAACAATGTGGACACACACTGTTTAATAGAGCACATAGCATATTAAAATATGCACTGTTTGTATGTGAATTGAGGTGTTTTAGTAGCAGTTTCTTAGCAGCTGTCAGTAACAGTGAAATTACTGAAATGAACAGTTTTACCAAGTCAGTAGCGTTCTCCGCTCAAATACCAGTAATCCAGAAATCATGATCAGTCTGGCTTTATGACTGATAGTCTAGGGATTCGAAAAAATCGCAGCTCGTGGACCTATAGGTTGATAAGCAAAAGTTCAAAAGCTATCAATTACCTATTGCAGTATACACTTTTGAACAATCCAAATAAATAACCTTAGGTTGTAAGTATGTCTGTTTTCTTTGCTTTTGAGTCAAGATCTAATAGTTTATCTTTGTCAGTTCATTTGATTTGTGTAAATAAGCTGTACCTTATCTGCAGTTTAAACTGTTGTTAAAACCTTACCTTTCTGCTCCCAGTCATGTGTATAATTACTGCACCAGTGTGCACCAGTCTAACCAGGCCCGCGGGCCGGGCGTTCCCACCGTCCAAGCCTTCCAAGAAGGCACCCACTCCAGGAGGAGCCCAGTTTGTGGGCCTTGAGCTCTACAAGAGACTGAAGGAGTTTCTGAAGAATTACCTTACAAACTTGCTAAAGGTATAGTAGCACTGTTTACAGATCCCTGTTAAGCTGCTTCAGAGATAACCAAAAGACACAAACGGTGGGTTAAAGCACCTTTTTGCTCAGTACTTAGGGAGAACTTTGTGTTTGTTTTTTTTTCTTGTTAACACAACTAAAATGTAAAACTAAACAGATCTTAGCATGAACAGTAACTGTTCCAATGTCTTTGCTACCTGGACACTATTTCTTCTGCACAATTAGGTGACAATTTTAGTGGCTTAATGACATGGCTAGTCATTGATTGGTATTACATTAGTCACTTCGCAGGCACTCAATTGAGCAAAAACAACTACTGATGCACTCCTGCCATCACTGTTTTAATCCTGATTTACCAGCACAATCAGAATGAAGCAAATTTTTTAGGTTTGATTCCAAGGCCCAGATTTGATTTGAGTATTTAAAGTCTTTTAAACTGTAATCATATACTACATAGACAAATTTTGGTTTAGAGAAATACAAAAGAATTACAAAGTAGCATATCCTTGTGCAAAATAGTGATCTTATAAAACAGTGCAAGTGCTAAACACAAAAAATAGATAGGATGCACCTAGATGTCTAGTCTTGATCATTGACAAGGGTTCCCACTAAAGATAACTAAAGTAAATGAGAGATGTCAGAAGAGCCTGAAATGTATATTGGTGATACAGTTTTAAACTTGAATACACTGTTTTGAATAGGATGCATGGGATGAATGGGATGCATGATGATTTTATCGGCAGGTATTTGCTTAACCACTGAACTCGACAAGCCCCAAGTACCGGGCTCAAAAAACCAAGAAAGCTGCTTATTTAAATCTGCCTTAAGATTAATTAAACTGCATGCATGTCCTCTTTGGCAACAGTAAAACCATCTCATCAATTTCATTACAGAGAACCAGTGTATTTAATATACACACAAGGTGTCCTCTCTTTGGCAATATGACAATATTTATAGTAATCGTGATAGTCACAATGTGCTTTTTAAAAATAATGTAGCATAATTAATCCTGTTTAACTGGATTTAGTGCAGTGCAGTGTGTGATATGCACTCATAGTTTTTGACAGTATTTTTAAATGTGGCATTACTTTGTCTGTTCCAAATTGTCAACATGTCAGAAAAAATATATTATGCCATATCGTGTATCGTAAAAAATTGTTTGAAGTACCACGAAATTACATTTTTGTCATATTGCCCACTTCTACACTGACGTGTAACTGATGTATGACTTTTCTATCCTGTATTTTCTGAATAAAAATCTTAGAATTTTTGGTTAAGATTACATTCTTTACACATCAAATGAAAAAGTGTAGATAAAACAGCAGCCCTGTTTTGGGTTAAAAAATATCAGCATCGGGAAAAATGTTCATATTTGACTGATATTTTAGGCCAATATTTAAAAGCATGTTTATTGTACTCCAGAAGAGAGGAAAGTTAGGTCACTACACTACTCTGCATTTTACTCTTTACATTGCTTTTGTAGCCCTACAGAATTACATGTTATATTTCTCTGTAATACTAATCCAGGTGGATTTAGTCCCAGTTTCTACCTTTTATAAACGTTTATGCATCTGTGTTAGCAAACAGTGAATATTGGCATCAGCGCACAATTCCTGTGTCTGTTCATTTCTAGTTTTGAACATTACATTTTTGTAGATTTTTCAGTGCTGTACCCCAGTTTCACACCCTTAGGAGCAGATGCAGGGACTTTAAGCCATGTACTGGAAAGGTTTAGTGCTTTGCTGGTTTGTTCAGTGGTTTAGCAAACTCAGTGCCAAGCCAAGTTTCTGTTTTAAAATTCCTGACTGAGGCTTTAAGTGGTAATTTTATTTACAGTTTAATGTGCACACAATTCAGTGGCAGATACAGATTGGTTGTTTCATATAAGCTTGACCTCTCTGTTATTTTATTTTACTTTTTTTTATTTTTTTTTCCTTTGTCCTGTTAGGATGGAGAAGACCTGATGGATGAGAGTGTTCTGAAGTTTTACACACAGCAGTGGGAAGATTACCGGTTCTCCAGTAAAGTGCTCAATGGTATCTGTGCCTACCTCAACCGTCACTGGGTGCGGCGTGAATGTGACGAGGGCCGCAAAGGCATATACGAAATTTACTCGGTAAAGTTTAGCCCAGGCCTGATTGGTTCCAAAGTGTCACATGCTCTCCAGAGTGTAATATTTGGTCTTTTCCTCTGTTCAGCTCGCCTTGGTGACGTGGAGAGAATGCCTGTTTCGGCCTCTGAATAAGCAGGTCAGGGCTTCATATTGTGCATGAGGAGGATTTTTTTCTTTTGTTTTTTGAGGGGACTGGGATTAATTATCATAAATACATCATTTACAACATAATGTTATTTGTTATTTTTCACTCACTTTCACAAACTGCTCTTCTGTTGATTATCCCAGGTTACAAATGCAGTATTGAAGCTTATTGAGAAGGAGCGTAATGGAGAGACCATCAACACTAGACTCATCAGCGGAGTGGTTCAGTCTTATGGTTTGTCCTCATAACCTTTCGTTCAAAATTTTGGGATTAATGTTTTCAGTAATATAAAACGAGTTTGGTTGCAGATAAATGTATACAATTATTTAATTTCTTAGTGCTGTATTTAGTTTTCAAACAGTAAGTCGGAAGCTATAAAAATAAATAATTAAAATAATAAATAATTCAAATTAAAATTTGTTTGGAATGATTCAGAGAACAAATCGAATTAAGTTATAATAAACTTTCTGTCCACATGTGTCTTGCAGATAATGCTACACCAAATTATTGTAAACAAATAATGAAAAAAAATGCCCTTTTGCTGTTTACTAATATTTAAATATTATATAAATCTGCAGTGTAACAAAAAATGATTGACTTCAAACTTTTGAACAGAAATATAATTCAAACACTATGCCATCAACTTTGCTTATTTTTATACACTGATAGTTACATAAAGAGTGTATGAGACACTTTGATTAATACTATAATGTGAGGATTTCTGCCTCTGTTTCTTTGTGTAGTGGAGCTGGGCCTGAATGAAGATGACGCCTTTGCTAAAGGGCCGACTCTGTCCGTCTATAAGGAGTACTTTGAGACTCAGTTCCTGGCAGACACTGAACGCTTCTACACAAGAGAAAGTACAGAGTTCCTACAACAGAACCCTGTCACTGAGTACATGAAAAAGGTGAGGCTGCCAAGACAGGTGCATTAATGTTTTCGTAGGACAGGTTTTGTTGATATATTCAGTTATTTTGTTTGTGTAACAGAAATATGTACACATATTAAGCATTATCTGTTCTTGTTAAAATATTTTAAATATTTATTATAACTTGTCATCTATGTATTTTTCTGCCTACCCTGTTTGTTTTGCTTGCTTCCCAATCCATGCATCTAAACCTTTGTGTTTATGGTGCAGGCTGAGGCTCGTCTGCTGGAAGAGCAGAGGAGGGTGCAGGTCTACCTCCACGAGAGCACACAGGATGAGCTGGCAAGGAAGTGTGAGCAGGTTCTCATCGAGAAGCACCTAGAGATCTTCCACACTGAGTTCCAAAACCTTCTGGACGCAGATAAGAATGAAGGTAAGGGATCTACACTGATTCTGACACTGAAGCACTGAATGTGTTTTTTTAATATACTAAATAAAACCATTACATGCATAATCATTTGGGTGAATGTGCTTCTCTTCTGGTATTTAATATGTGCTCAAAAAAGTATTTACTTTATATTCTGTAAATTAGAATTATGCTGTGCTTTTACCCTTTAATGTAAGCTACTATATTTTAGCTTTCCAATGTTTTTCTTATGATCTTAAAATTAACTCTATGTATGTAATTATTATTATTATTATTATAATTATTGTACTGTATTGAAGTACTGTGCGCAAAATATTTTGTACAGTATTATTACAGTTATTATTGTTATTGTTCACTGAATAGCCTTGCATTTGATGAATGTTGTATGCATTACAAACGATCAGATAGAGGTGGGCGATATGGCAAAAATCTAATATCATGATACTTCAACAAATTTTCACGATACGCGATGTGTCACAGTATTTACTTTTTCTGACATCTGATCAGTTAGAACAGACAAAAAAGAACCAGTGCATTAAAAAAAACATTATAAAACAGTGTACAATGACATCTATTCAATATTTTGTATACTGTATTGCACTAAATCCAGTTTTGCTCTCCTTATAATGAAACAGGCAGTGGGTCAGTGATCTACAAGTACTGACGATACCCACAATATGTTCAGAAAAGCATACTGTATTTATTGTATTGTGACATTATCATGACAACGATATATATTTTCGTATTGCCCTACTACTATAGCACTACTATCAGATTTGTTTAAAATTAACATGAATGGGAAATCATAATGTACTTTCCTAACGTGATGTATTTCTGAGTGAAACACAGTGTCAAGAAGGGTCTCTGAGCTAGGTGGGGGTGGTGTTAGGGGTAGGTAAAATGTGATATTATTGGTTAGTATTATTTTTCCCAGCCCGCTGGTGCCCAGTGATGTAGTCAAAAATCAGAAGATGCTTTAGAGGCAGGGCAAAAGTCAGTACATTAGATGTTTGATTACAGGGGGAAAAAAAAAGAATTTTGTGTTTAAATAGTTTGATGAATCGTGCTTAACAGTATGACCAGAGACATGAACTAACAAGCTAAAAAAATAAATTTTGCTTGCTCAGCAGACTTTTTTCTCTTCGTCTTCAGATCTTGGTCGCATGTACAACTTAGTATCAAGGATTACAGACGGTTTGGGAGAGCTCAAAAAGCTTCTGGAAACACATATCTACAACCAGGGCCTGGCTGCTATCGAGAAATGTGGGGAGGCTGCTCTCAACGTAAGCACAGTTTGTCTAGACATGTTCAAACATCTGTCTAATGAATTAAATTACATAATCTTTGACCATATGACTCAGCTAATTTTTTTCTTTTTCAGTTTGTTGACTTGCATGTATTCTTTTTTTTTTTATATATATTTATATATCTTTAACACAGGACCCCAAAATGTACGTCCAGACTATTTTGGATGTCCATAAGAAATATAATGCTTTGGTGATGTCTGCATTTAACAATGATGCTGGCTTTGTTGCTGCACTGGATAAGGTATGCTCCTCATTAAGGGTATCTACTTCCACTCCATAGTTAATCCGTGTTTAATTGAGATGCACTTATACCAGCATTTGTGATTGGTGTCAGGCCTGATAGAGTACTCTACTGGGGTTATTTTCATGTCTCTTTGTAAAATGCATAACCCATCCACATTCAGGGCTGATTATAGAAATATGTAGTGATAACCATGTAAGGTACAATGTACAATTTTTTTTCCAAGCCAGAGCCATGAAACTTTATCAGATCTTATAGCTGATATGAGAATAGTGCACTTGTGCTTTTGGGACCAATCGCACATACATAGATTTGGTACAGTGTTCATTAAAAAAAATATTTCCCCTTAGCAGACGAATGGCGTTTTGAGAAAATTCAAACCTAACTGCCATAAATTATCTCTCACACTGCCACTCACAGACATGACATACAAATTCTCTTACTTACTAGCACACATATATGCACCTTAGCAACCTCTTGGGATACGGCCTAGCAACACGTTAGCAATCACCTGGGAAAATATAGTAATGGCCAAGCAACAACTTAGCAACCACCTGAAATACCATAACAATTGCCTAGCAAAACCTTGGCAACCATTTTAGATACCTTAGCAATGGTCTAGAAACACCTTAACAACCTGGGGATGGCCTTGCAACACCTTAGCAACCACTTGGGATACATAGCAATGGCCTGGCAACACCTTAGCGACCACCTGGAATACCATGGCAATGGCATAGCAACAACTTAGCAACCACCTTGGATACTATAGCATCAGCCTTGCAACACCTTAGTGACTGCCTGGGATTCCATGGCAGTGGCCTAACAACAACTTAGCAGCCACCTGAGATACCCTAGCAGCACACTATCTACCACCTGGGATTTCATAGCAGTGGTTTTGTCAAGCCTCTAGTTGTTGTTGTTTTAGTTAAGTTTCTGTTTGTTGTTTGACCCTTTTTCAAAAGCAGATTACTCTATCATCAAAATAATTGGTAGGTTCCTCAATTACTAATGTAACTCATAGTGATAGCACTAATGTTTAACCTCTCTAAGATTGTTTCATTGCTGTTGAGGTAGTTACCATGTTGCTTTCCAAACAGGCCTGTGGGCGCTTCATCAACAATAATGCAGTCACCAAGATGGTCCAGTCCTCTAGCAAATCTCCTGAACTCCTGGCCCGATACTGTGACTCACTGCTTAAGAAAAGGTGCGTGCATCTCAACGAGCCCATATTGGTTCACTAATCCCTCAGTTACTCTTCAGAAACATGTAAATGCATGTTAAGGTATTTGAAGTGAGGATCTGAGTGTGGATGGTTTTCCTCTGCTCAGTTTGGAGAGGATCTAATACATTTTCTCTTCTGTATCTGCCCAGCTCCAAGAACCCAGAGGAAGCAGAGCTTGAAGACACTCTGAATCAAGTGGTGAGTTTTTGCTGTAACCGAAACATGAGCTTATTGACCAAAGTCAAATTTACTCCTTCTTTACATAGATGCCTACAGCTGTCTGTATGCTGTTGTATTCTTACTGCAGTGCAGATATTTTGGTAACAGCTCCGCATTTGAATTCTCATTTTTCCTCCTACTGTAGATGGTGGTCTTTAAATACATAGAGGATAAAGATGTGTTTCAGAAGTTCTATGCGAAGATGCTGGCCAAGCGACTGGTCCATCAGAACAGTGCCAGTGATGATGCAGAGGCCAGCATGATCTCAAAACTGAAGGTGCAGTCCTCTACAAAAATGATATACAGTATGATGTTCTCAATATAAAATGTACAGTGGCTCCAAAAAAGCATTTGGGCACTTGTACCATACTTCATGCATTAAGTTCATTGTGTTGGGAAACAAAACATTGTCATTTAGTGGCATTTAGGCTATTTTAAACAGAAAAGCCAGCTGGTTTATTTCAAGTTGTTATCATTCGAGCAGTTTCTTTGCAGAAGTCTGTATGCGTCCAAAATGCCTTTGTTCTCTCTTTTTTTTAAAAATTTTCTGTTAGTGAAACAGCCTTTTATTTCAGTATTAGAAAACTTAATTAAGCACACAAAGAATCCCATTTTCCTTCTCGATCTTAAAGGTTCAATGAATTATTGCTTACAATAAATTAAATAAGACATAAATGAGATAAAGACGTAAATGAGAGAAAAATTAAAATGACAATCTAGCTTGTACACTGTGCATTGTACCATTTGCTCCTATTACTTTTGTGTTCATGATCCCAGCAGTGAACACTCACCAACACTATTGTAAGAAAAACAGCCCCAGGCTTTGCTGTTTTCACCTCTGTGCTTTGCAGAAATCCTTAGTGTAGTCTGGTTGGCCTTTTCCCTAGGTTTGTGACTGTATTGTCGCATTGTACAGCCCTGGCTAAAAGTGGTTTTCTCTGAAACAAATACCATTTTGTTGGACATTTTATGAAGGAACATAAAGAACTTCATTAAAGTTTATCAATGGTTAAAGTGTAATTGCAAAATTAAAATTCACAAATATAAACAAGATACATTGCAGTACAATTTTACATATAGTACCTTTTTGTATGGAACGACTCACTTTAACACCAGAATTTTTCCAGTAAATTGATAAAAATAGAAAATGGTGTCAGGTTCCCATGACGCCCATCTCGCTTGAAAATGATTTAGGAAGAGCTCTAATAAAAGCAGAAGGCTTTTTATGCTCAGTCTTGGCATAGTCCTAGTGGAATTTGACAGTGAGTCATCAGTTTGTGTTTTAAATAACCGAATGTGACACTCTGTCTTCTTGCAGCAAGCGTGCGGCTTTGAGTACACGTCCAAGCTCCAGCGCATGTTCCAGGACATTGGCGTCAGTAAAGATCTAAACGAGCAATTCAAGAAGCACCTCACCAACTCTGAGCCTTTAGATTGTACGTATGCATGATCTGAGGAGCATTGCTAAATAGGGGTGTAACTATATTCAGCTCATGATTGGATTTAGTTCCTGAGTCAGTATTCTCAAGATAATTTGAACAAATGCAGCAGATTTTATCAGTCCAATGAGAAACACACTTTTGTGAGCAGTAACCTGCTCTGCAAGCCGTGATTCAGCCTTTCGGAGCAAGATATACACTCACTGAGCACTTTATTACGAACACTATACTAATACTGTGTAGGGCCTTTCTCAGAACAGCATCATGGATTACATAAGATGTTGGAAACATTCCATTGAGATTCTGTTCCATGTTGACATGATTGCATCATGCAGTTCCTGAAGATTTTTCAGGGGCACCTTTTTTATAACGTGCAAATCTGTCGTTCTGCCACATCCCAAAGGTGTTCTATTGGATTCAGATCCAGTGACTGGAAAGGCTACTGAAGAACACTGAAGTTATTGTCACGTTCATGAAACCAGTTTGAGACAACTTTTGCTTTGTGACATGGTGCATTGTCATGCTGGCTGCCTTTAGAAGATGGTAAACTGTGGCCATGAAGCACATGGTCAGCAACAATACTCAAATTGGCTGTGGCATTCATGTGATGATTGATTGGTATTAACAGGCCCAAAGTGTGCCACGAAAACATTCCCCACACCATTACACCACCTCCACCAGCCTGGACTGTTGACGCAAGACAGGTTGGGTCAAATTGGACATGTGCTGTTGGCGCCCAGTTCTGACCCTGCCGTTTGTGTGACTTAGCTGAAATTGAGAGACCAGGCTATGTTTTTCCAGTCTTTACCTGCCCAGTTTTGGTGAGCCTGTGCCTACTGCAGCCTCAGCTTTCTGTTCTTGGCTGACAAAAGTGTAACCCGACGTGAGCTTCTGCTGTTGTAGCCCATCCACCTCAAGGTTCGATGCATTGTGCATTCTGATTGTGCTTTTCTGCTCACCACAGTTGCACTGAGTGGTTATCTGAGCCACTGTAGCCTCTCTGACAGCTCAAACCTGTCTGGCCATTGTCCATTGACTTCTCTCATCATCAACACACTTTTGTCTGCAGAACTTCCACTCACTGGATGTTTTTTCTTTATTGCACCATTCTGAGTAAACAGTCCAACTCTAGAGACTGTTGTGTGTGGAAAATCCCAGGAGATCAGCAGTTCTAGAAATACAAACAATCCTGCCACAGTCAATCGTTGAGATCACATTTTTTCCCCATTCTGATGGTTGATGTGAACATCACCTAAAGCTGCTGACCTGTATCTGTGCTGCACTGTTGCCACATGATTGGCTGATTAGATAATTGCATAAATGGGTAGGTATACAGGTGTTCCTAATGAAGTGCTTAGTGTGTGTAGTCTCTAGATTGTAAAAAGTGTGAAAAGTTCACGGAATTGCAGTGAGTTATTCGGGACTTTTCTTTTGAAGCGTTTAGTAGCAAGCAAGAACCTTGCATGTTTGCCAACGCATACCAGTGTGTTCCCCCTGGTTTGTTGTGTTAGATGGAATGAGTAATAGAATACAGTTGAAATCTCTCTTCTTTCTGATGCACATTGGCATATTTCTGTGTAAGTGCATTGTTACACCCCTATTGCAAAAGATTTATCCTTTCATTGAAACGGGCCAAAATTTGCTCCTGTGTAGTTTCCTGAATTGCTCATAAACTGTTTCTTTTCTTCAGTGGACTTCAGTATCCAGGTGCTAAGCTCTGGTTCCTGGCCTTTCCAGCAGTCCTGCACTTTTGCTTTGCCTTCTGAGGTACAACAAACAGCATATCATACTATTTACACTGCAGTCATACTGTTCAGCCTATAGTAACTGAAAGAAAGAGGAGCAGGCTAAATAATTGGCATAGGATGGTGGTTAACATCTTGCTCACAAGTTCATTTCCACAACCAAGTGTGCTTTATCACCTCAGCCAAGGATATTATCTGCTTCACTGAATGTCCTCAGAACCCCTAATCACATACGGACATGTTCAGTAATGTTTCAGTAACAATTGTTTTGGTTACAATAAGGCCTTATAGTTCTTAATTATGCCTTTAACTGAGGAGCGTCT
This sequence comes from Colossoma macropomum, assembly GCF_904425465.1. Taxonomy (NCBI): domain Eukaryota; kingdom Metazoa; phylum Chordata; class Actinopteri; order Characiformes; family Serrasalmidae; genus Colossoma; species Colossoma macropomum. The sequence goes on from NW_023494807.1 coordinate 22,997,205, forward strand.
TTATTGCATTACTTTGTGACAGGGTTTCGTAGCTGTTTACTGAATGCACTGTTGCTCTCTCCACACTCACAATCACACACAGTTGGAGAGAAGCTACCAAAGGTTCACAGCCTTCTATGCCAGCAGACACAGCGGCCGCAAGCTCACCTGGCTCTACCACCTGTCCAAAGGGGAGCTGGTCACCAACTGCTTCAAGAACAGATACACACTGCAGGTAGGACACACTTGCAACAAGAAAAAGAAATACTGCTTACTGTCACCATTATATAAATAGCAAGTCTAGGTTTAGACTTTCAGCTCTGCTTATTTGCTGTTGGATTGAACAATGAATCCTGTCTACTGGTGTGGAATCAAAAGTCTAAGATTTCTATTCTCTTTAGTAAGGGTGAAACAATTTCAGTACAGTATAGAAAAATTGAATTTAAGACAGTAACAAAATTTAAAACCATGTCGCCAATACACCCCTCAGCCTCTTCTGTCCATCTTTATCAATATCATCCTATCAGAATAAAGTAAATTGGAATTATTCTATAGACATATCCATGCTTCAATGACTGGATTTTTAACTGTAGCTTTTAAAAATTCAGTTTAAAAAAACTCCAGTCATTTGAGTTTTATTCTGGTAGGATGCACCAGATGCTTAGTTTTGATCACTGACATGGTGCAGGGCACAGACATTCACATATGAACACGAGGCACATATTCAGACACCACTATATCGTAACAAATGAAATTTTGAATTGTGTATTGTTACACTCCTACTGCTCAAGGATAGTTTAAACAGAAACTCATTTTCTCACATACCAAACTACAGTTGGTGAACCAAGACAGTTCTGAATTCATGTTTTGGCTCTCAATTACAGCTGCACAATATATCATTTGTTAATTTTTATTACAATATTAGCCTTTGTAATACTGAAGGCACAGAAGGTTGGAAAATGCAAACAAGCCTCTAACCCATACCCAGTGGGTTTTTTTCCTGTATCCCCGTGAGCTCTGTGAGTATTTTCACAAATCAATGAAATCATATAATCATGGTCAAAGTAATGCTAGTGAATTAATTCATTGATGTTTTAATATTTTGCAAGGCATGCTGCGATAATTTCAGTGTATCTACAGCACTAGTTGATGGTTTTTGTCTGTACTATGCAGCCCTGTTCTGAATGTTAGCCAAAGCTATAATGCTGTCACTAGGTAATGCACATTGATAGCCTCCAGTTGTCATGAAATCAAGTTTGGTAAATGCTTCTCTTTTATCTGTAGGCCTCCACGTTTCAGATGGCTATCCTGCTACAGTACAACACAGAGGATGTGTACACGGTCCAGCAGCTGACTGACAGCACTCAGATCAAAATAGTGAGTAGCTTTGATCACACTGTACAAAGTAGCACTTGGTACAACTAGCCAAATCTCAGTGAAAACTTGCGCTGTCATGAACAGGATAAATGTGTCTGGTTTTATCATAAAATGTCACTATATAGAACACTTACATTGTTCTTTATTTATTTACAGGATATTTTGGTGCAGGTCCTGCAAATTTTATTGAAGTCTAAATTGCTGGCAAGTGTCATTTTTGAATTCTGAATTGTGAAAGGAATAGTTTACTCAATTTTTTTTATTATTTCTATTGCTTTTCATGACAATGTCATAAAACGTAGGAAGTAGCAGTTAATGTTATGCCAAATTTGACCAATTTCATTGGTATAATGCTACTGGCCCCTATTACCTTTCATTCAAAGTTGAGCAATTATAGCATTTTCAGTCAAACATTCTTTCAAGCAAGACCACTGAATGGCAACCCTGTGAGACCAACATGCTGACTGATTGCTGTATGTCATGGTGCAGGTGCTGGAGGATGAGAATGCTAATGTGGACGAGGTTGAGTTTAAACCAGACACCCTAATAAAGCTCTACCTGGGTTATAAAAAGTAGGTCACTGAATATTTTTAACATGTTCTCCAGTTTGACACTACAGACTAAATAATATGATAAAAAGGACTACATGTAAAAAGTGTACTTGGCCACATTTTCACTGATGGTATTATTTTGCTAATGTTGATTCATTTGTGTTGTCCCTGAAAATAACATATACACAAAAGACATGAAAATGGTATTTTTTTTCAACACTATTCCATAGTCTTTACTGTTACAATATATGAATTCCTCTTCATCTCATGTATGCAGTAAAAAGCTGCGAGTGAACATCAATGTGCCAATGAAGACCGAGCAGAAGCAAGAACAGGAAACCACTCACAAAAACATTGAGGAAGACAGGAAACTGTTGATACAGGTAAGCACTCACTCTGCAATCTGAGACACCTTCCCCATTTGTTCCACACTTCCTAATCTGTCTGCCAAAAATCAGCAGTTGTTGCTACATAATTTCCTACATATTCATTAAAATGTCTCCATCAGTTTTTGACACATAGTTTACTCTGACCCCTGGGGCCATAATGTATGAAAGTGTAGACATATTTACCCATAAGTTTCAAAAACAACCTTAATTAACCCCTTAATAACAAAAAAAACCACACATGACAAAGACACAGTTTCACAACTGATTCTCCAAATCTTCCAAAAGTGCCAAGCAGTGTCTTCTATAGGTTACAGTAAACATTAATGACTACACAGATTGATCATTTGGAGAAAGTCACATTCATGTCAGAGAATTTTTTATCAATACCCAGTAAACTCATAGTTATATGATTTGCATCAGTAGTGAAAAAAAGTATTCCGTTGTGAATCACATTTCCAGTTCATTCTGTATTTTTCCACTAATGTCAGTCATTCTCATTCTCTAAATATGCCACCACCTCTAGAGAATGTAGAGGAGTACATACTTTCTCACATCAAGCTTTACAAATATTGATCTTTATGTAGACTGTAAAGACCCTTCATACATATGACATCTGGTGTAAGAAAATCAAATGATTAAAACAAACTTGTATCTCTGCTCATGCAGGCAGCCATAGTGCGAATCATGAAGATGAGGAAGATGCTGAAGCACCAGCAGCTATTGGCCGAGGTCCTTAACCAACTCTCTTCTAGATTCAAGCCCCGAGTTCCTGTCATCAAGGTAAAAAGTGAATGCTTATTCTTAGCAGCTCTAAAATATGCGTATGTGCATTTGGGTGCAATGTTCACAGCGACACTGCTATGCTGCAGCTGTACATGTTTCTGGTTAATTATTCATCAAAAAGCATTGTCATTTAAGTTTTAAAAATATTTGCAAAGTATGAAAACGTATTTTAAACCAGAAGCAGGAAGCACAGCATTTCTACAATACACAGCATTTTCATTACATCACTGCTGTGGTGCTTACAGTGCGGTCCTGTGTTAATCAAGAGGATTTTTGATACTGGTTGTGTATTGCAAACAGCGGTAAAACACATACAACCTGTGGTTTCAAACTCCAAGTCTATTTTTTGCCATACCACTAGGAGCATGTACAAAATACACTCACTTGTGTTAGCCTAGTTTGTGCTGTTAATATTTTATATTCAGTGATACTCAGCGTGCAGTAGCCTAGCCAGGCAGTGATATTGCTAAATTGTGGTAATAATAGGGTCTCACCAATATGAAAAAAGGAGTGAACATTGCTATTGCTGTTTATATTGGCTGATATAATTTTCTATTTATATTTTATTTATACTCTAATAGTTTTAGTTAAATATGTCTGAAATTATTATTTAGACTCTGATTGTGATTGTCTACTGTGAATTGTGAAATAAATTTTCCTCGATAGTCAGTTTTATTAAACTATATTAACAGCAGAAACTCACATTACTTTAAATATGTACAGTACCTTTGCGGTTTGGCATCTGATAACTACCCATTATTTTTCATCAGTTTTCTTCATAGGACATTTTTTTTGTGTGTGTGTTTTAGTTTAGAGTTAAGGTTAGTTGCATTTTAGATGTTTTTGTCATTTAAAATAAGGTGTTTTGTGTTCAACTTCCCCAGTTCAGCTTGTATTGCTGCCACAAAGTTAAACTGGAAGTGTCTTTGGAGGAGTTTCTCAGTGGCATTCCCCTGTTGTCAGGAGATAGTGGGTTTGAATCCCAGCAATGCTGTAACCAAAAAAACACAAATTATTGAAGTTTTATTTGCAGTATTTTCGCTGATGCCTAAAAAACCAAGTCATTCATACTGACTTATGTTATCGGCCAACCAATATAATGGTCGGGCCCAAGTCATAAGGCACCCTGTGGGTTCTTGTGTTTTTATTGTTTGTGGGTTTATATATGTTAGCTCACAGTAACCGGCCCAACTCATTACTGGAACATTGAGAACTCTCCCTTTTATCTGCTTCGGCATAGACTCTAAGCCATATCTGAATAAATCTGTGTTCTTTGTCATAAAGGAAACGTTTACTGCAGCTGATATTTTTATTCAACATGCTTAGCCTCCTCAGACTCTCAAAAGAGTACTTTCTAGTGGAGGTCACTTTTTTAGAGCAGCACAACCTACCATATGTTTATCATTAGCCAGGAATGTGGAACTTAAAGTAAAAACCTACAGAAATGGCTTCACTAAATATAAAGAGTGGACTGTTTATTATGATTCTAATCACTGATTTGCCTTTCCACTTTCAGAAATGCATTGACATCCTCATAGAGAAGGAATACCTGGAGAGAGTGGACGGCGAAAAGGACACCTACAGCTACTTGGCTTAAACGTTTTCTTTTCGTTCACCCCTCCGCATCTTCCCTCTGTCTCTCTTGCTCTCTTTTAAGTTGTCTCTTATGTAATAAACATCATTCCTTTTGACGTTCTGCCTATGTCGTTGGGAATGTATGAGCGCAGAAGGGATTTTGAAAGTCAAAGAAGGAAGACAGCACGAGAGTATGTGTGTGTGCGTGTGTGTGTGCGTGTGTGTGTGCGTGTGTGTGCGTGTGTGTGCGTGTGTGTGTGTGTGTGTGTGTGTGTGTGTGTGTGTGTGTAAATCATCGTAGCAGGCGTCTGCTGAGCTGGACTTCCCTTTAAAGCACCATGAGTGTATCGGAGCGGCTCGCTTCACCTGACCCGGCTCAGGACGGACAAACTTCATCATTGTAAATAAACCTGGACGGAGACCTACTACCTTAAATCTTGTGAAAAGCAAACTATTACTGAAACACCCATTCAGAAACCCTTCTAGGGGTTGCATGCAAACTGCCTATCTATTTAAATGAAAGAAAATCATCCAAAAAATCAGAACAAACGGAAAAAGTATGGCATTATTAGAAGAATTAAGAATACTGCCGCGTAGTGTAGCGGTGAAGTGTTTTAAAAGAGGAAAAGAAAAAAGGTGCAATTTTAGCCGCACATCCCAGGGAAAAGAACGTGTGTTTGACCAGGTCCTCAGATGTGTACTCAGCATCGTTTCCTGCTATAAGAAAAACCATTTGTATAGTGTGGTTCACTTTTTTAAATGTGTGGTAAATAAAAATTAAAGGTTTCTGTATGCCGTCTGATGCTGTGGAGTCACTGGAGTTGTTGGGTGTTCATGAGGACATAATGATGTTCACTGTAAACACAAATCTGAAGATTCTTTGTGCACTGAATTGTGCCCTTCATAATTATAGGTACCCAGTTATTATTAACAGAGTTTATCTGTGACCAGCACCATCAGAAAAGTCTTTTTACTTGAGAGAGGTTCTTTAGTAAAGGCAATGTTTTATATATATATATATATATATTATATATATATATATATATATGACAAAAGTATTGGGACACCTACACATTACACCCACGTTCTTGGGCGATGATTGCTGATGTTGCTTTCCAGAGGCTATTTGGAACTCATTAGTGAGTGGATTCAACAGAGGATTCAGCACTCGGTGGCCCCACTCTTAATTTGTGTGGTCTAGCACTTGGTGGCTGAGCTGTTGTTGCTCCTAGATGCTTCCATTTCACAGTAATAGCACTTACAATTGATGGGCAGATCTAGCAGGACAGAAATTTCACAAACTGACTTGTGGCAGAGGCGGCATGTTTAAAGTCACTGAGCTCATCAGTACAACCTGTTCCACTGCCAGTGTTTGTCTATGGAGATTGCAAGGTTTTACTTACTGTCCCAACTTCCTTTGGAATTGAAACTTGTATTATTATTAGGCTGTTATTATTCTGTATAATCTCCCAATTTAAAATGCATCTGTATAGCATCAAAAAGGGTTTCATTATTGTTGTTAATGATTATTAACAAAAAGGTCTCATTTCTTATTGTGTGTTGCAATATTGGTACCCCTGTATTACGTTCTAGTGACAGTAGCAGGGATTTTGTGATTGGGCACCGCTGCCATACATTCTACACTCTTTAAAAAGATGGTCCTTCAAGGGTTCTTTAGTAAAGAAAATGGTTCTGTATAGAACCATGAACACTCAAAGAACCTCTTGCATGATTAAAGGGTTCTTTGCATAGTGAAACAGTTCTTCAGACTGATGGAGAATACGCTGTAGATGGTTCTATATAAAGAGTTCTTTGCACAGTGAAATGGTTCCTTAGACTGATGGATAATGTCTTGTGTATGGTTCTATATAGAACCTTTTTGTAAAGGGTTCTATATATGATCAAAAAGGGTTATTCTTTTGCTACAAGCTTGACATCATGAGAATAAAAGAACTCTTTTTGGTACTCTGTAGAACTGTTTTCAAAAAGGTTCTATATAGAACCATGCACAAGACATTATCTATGTCAGGAACCATTTCACCATGCAAAGAACTCTTTCATCATGTAAAAGAACCTTTTTTTAAGAGTCTACCATCACAGGTCCACCACCATACTTCACAGCACAGATGTGGTTATTTTCTGCATCATTATTCCTGAATTTACATCAAGCCCAGTACCGAGTTCCCTTTAGAGCGCAGAGGAACGTCTTTGTCCATCCAGCATCTATCAGCATAGGAACTAAAGTTTGTTAGACTACATTATTCTCTTTTTGTATCCTTTTGGTCTAAAATATCCCATTAGCTGAACCAACAAAACAGATTGTAATTAGAAAACTTAGGTACTGAATGTGAGTGGCTAAAGAGGACCAAAGTGAAAGTAAATTACTTTTCTTATAAATATTGAGTGCAGAAGGAAAAGTAGTGACATTTGAAAATGACCAGAAAAGTACAAAGCCATCAAAATCGTACTTGAAGTAAATGAAACAAACGAATTACTATTGGTCTCTGCACAGGAGCAGGGAATCTGAAATATGTGAATGCCTTTCTAATTTAAAGGGGAACTCCACCAATTTTTCCAAATTTATACATAACTCAATTTTTAATGTCAACAAAATCATTGAGAGTGGTTTGGTGTGAAATGCTCCATTCTATAGGTACTTAGAGTCAGAATTGCTCACAGTGGTGGTGATGGGAACCACGTCTAAGGAGTTTAATGCCTCAAAAAGCTCCTCACTGAAAGTTATTACATGAAATGCTTATGAACACACTGAGTACATTAAAAAAGCTCAGAAAACATGCAGGTCCATTGGTGGTTTTGGATAGTAAATGAAATGGCTATATTTGAGTTGTAAACATTGTGACTCCTGGTTCCCATCATCACCACTGTAAAGAAACCTTCGGTAAGTTTCTCTGCAAATGAATCATTTCACATCAAACCACTCTGAATGACTTTGTTTATGTCCCAACCACTGAATTGTGCAAAAAAAAAAAGTGAAAAATCGGTGGAATTCCCCTTTAGACTTCAATCCCACTCATTCATTCATTCATTAATTCATGTACTTTTAGAATAGGTCTAACTGTTCTCTCATAACTACATCTACAATGCTGCACTTATGACGGCGTTTTAGGGCCACTGTTATAAAAATAGTAGACTTAAGAGAATAAAGTCGTGATATTTCGAGAAAAAAAATCGTTATATTTCGAGAAAAAAAGTCGTAATATTTCTAGAATAAAGTCATATTTTTAGAGGAGACAGTGGGCTAACTGTAGGGGGCTGCCATAATGCGTTGGGCTCTGGAAAGCTGTACTGGAGTTCCACTCTCTCCTGTCTCGTGTTGATTATCATTCTCACAGTCTGTGGAACTTCATGCCCTCTTTGAATGGCGCGGAGATGTAGCCCCGGTAGCCGTGTAGACGGTCAGTGCCTGCGATTCTCCTTCAACAAGACAGACAGAGTCCGTCTGGCTCTTTATTCAAATAAACAGTTTCCTGCTCAGCCGTTTCTTGTACTATAACAGGCTGGTGCTGATGTGCAGGAGAGACAGGGAGACCGAGTATTTACTTTATGGGTGAAATCGATATGAAAGTGTAACTCCGCCAACCCTCAGCACCCCTCATCATAACACGAGGAGGTGCTGCCTTCCCTTTGCAAAGCCTTTGGCCACAACCTTTCCTGCTATTAATGCCACTTTAATGTCGTAATTCTACGACTTTTTTTCCTCGCAATATTACGACTTTTTTCTCGAAATACTACGACTTTTTTCTCAAAACATTACGACTTTTTTTTCTCGAAATAGTACTTTTTTTTCTCGAAACATCATACCATACGACTTTTTTCTCTAAGTCTACTATTTTTATTTTTATTAGTGGCCCTAAAACGCCGCTGTATGCACTGGTGTTAAAACTCAGGGCTTAGAAGTTCTAAGTTGTCCTGTGTGGTTCCTCCTACCCGAAGACGAGATGGTCCTCGCTGCGGAACCGAAAGTCCAGTGGGTGCGGCTGGATCTGATCCAACTCCTCCCACGTCGTGTTTTAATTGGTCTGAACTAGAGCGGAGCTGATAAAAAAGCTAAACGACTTCGAGTCTCTAGAAAAAACCATCGTCATGACTCAGATCTGGTGAAACTGAACGTCAGCACAAACACCGTCAGAAAAAAATGGAAACGTTATACTGGCATTTATATCGAGATCGTTATACGAACCAGTATGTGCTCGACCAGGCCTGCGTTTGGTCTGATACCTTTTCTCTGAGGCCGTCTGGTCTGACGGCGTTTGTGCTGACGTTCAGTTTCGCCAGATCTGAGTCATGCTGATGGTTTTTCTCGAGACTCAAAGTCGTTTAGCTTGAGGAATGATACCGCTCTGACTCGGAGGTCTGAGGATGTCCTAAAATGTACCCCGTAGCCCCGCCTACTGCTAATTAACACATATTTGCATGTTGGTCAGTTTGAAAACGAAATCGAAAAGTGGAAAATGTAAAGTAAATGTCCAGCAGGTGGCGCTGATGTTCGTTTGCATTTGCCTTTTCATTCTGACACTTAAAGCGCGTCCACGACGAAAACTGAATCACAAACCGTCACTTTGCTGTTGATTTATCCATTATCCATTTTCATTTTGTCAGATATGCAGCCGATTGCTGTGAAAAAGAAATAAGAACATAAACACTGCATTTTTATTTAGTTTTGACACGTATTCTGCATTTCATGGAGAAAAGCCAAAGCCAAAGTGAAGCTTGGATTTTCTTTTCTCTATTAGCTTTTTCATTTTAGATTTGACCGTGAAAAACCAGAATTACGACTAAAATGAAATGAAAAATAGCTGTTTTGCATTTATTTTTATTTTTGTCACAAATTGCTCGTGCTTATGTGAAAAATGAAATTGCAAATGTAGACATTTCATTTCATTTTCAATTTTGGTAGGATATGTGCTCAGATGTTTGGAAAAAGAAATGGCAAAAAGAGGTTTGCATTTTCATTTTATGGTTTTAATTTTAATTTCGTTTTTGGCTGGATTTGCCTCCCATAGGGAAACAAGGTAGAATGAGCTAATAAAGTGGCTTATCAGGGTATATAACATTTAATATGATATGATTTTTTTAGGCATATTGAGTCATTTTTATTAGACTTATGGAAATGTGTGGCAGTAATACCAAATCCTTTTAAATGTAGTCGTTACAAAGATTTTTATTATGAAATTCCAGGATTTAGCTGATAAAACACAGTTATGTGGGTTATTTTGACCTGTCGTATGTGCATTCTAGTGTTTAAAAACGTTCAGCGTTTTCAACTAGAACCTGTCTATCATAAGTACACCTGAGATGTAGGCCTACAGAACGGACTTTGTACCGGAATGTGAAAAAAGCTTCTTGAGTTTTGACGAATGAGTGTGAACGTCGTGAACCATGAGCGATTATAAAGGCTGTGTTGTGGCATTCAGGACGAGAAAATAAACAAACACACCAGCATCATTTCCCACAGGTAAAAACGCGACAGGGTAGATCAATGAAATAAATCGTAGCCGGAAAACGTAAGAAACACATACTAGTTTAAAGACCTATAGAAATACGATGATTTTAGACCAATGAAAAGTAGACGTGGGCGGAGTTGGATCAGGTCCGGCTCCACCCCTTTAGACTTCTGGCTCTGCAGCGAGTGGTAGTTGTGACCGAAGACAGCAGGTAAAGAGTCCCAGGCTAATCAGTGCACGTGACTGCTCACCTGCTCCTGGCCAGGCCTCATTAGCACCTCGCCGTGCTGTGGCTGTGTATGTGCTGAACCGGCTCCCCTCAGCAGCTCTTCTCTTTCCTCGGCTTCTGTTTTTTATTTTGGGCCATGGAACCTGTAGCAGAAACCAACAACGCGGGCGTGCAGGTGCGGGATGACCTGGCCGAGAAGTGTCAAAAACTCTTTCTGGAGTTTCTGGAGGAGTAAGTCGAGCTATTTGGGTTTTTTCTCTGGTGGAAACGCTCTCAGTCGGCTAAACAGGCTAACGGCTATCGATAAACGATCCTCAGACGTTTTATACGAGACTCAAGTTGACTTCCTGTTCGCCAGTGTCTTGTTCGAATTTTCTGGTTGCACCTTAAATGATGCAGCAGCTACATTTTGGCGCCTGAGGCGTTATCATAGTAATTGCTGCACCATTTAAGGTGGAACGGGTAAATTATAACAAAAACCAGTGTCACCCTCGTTGAAAAAAACGGCATGCTTCTCATTCAAAAATAAAACTTTACCTAGTACAAAACAATTATTAACACCAAGAATGGCAGAGAAAGATACTATCTTATATAAAAGATTAGGGCTTTACAATGATGATTGCTCTGGAGGGGTTACCCACCCCCATTACCTCATCTCACCCGATCTTTCTTACTGTCACATACAACTTTGACTTCACCGAGTTCAATTACAACAGTAACAATTTTGTACCTTTTTATGTATGTTGTTTCTTCAGCCTTGGCCTTCTGTCACAAACACCTTTTTTTCTTCTTCTAAAAGTGCCATGTCATCCTTCATCACCCATTTCAGTTCATTTCACTTCATTAATACACCATTACATAAAATAATCACTGGCCTTAAGCTATTACATTTGATCATACTGTTATCTATAAGTTAAAACACACTTGGTTATAACATATCCCCTTTTCTCTTTTTATATTGATCAAGAGAGTACAAAATAAGTTAGAATCGATTGATTATCCCGTTATTGTGACTAAACAGGTTATTCCCAATTGTGACTAGCCATGGAAGTGTTAAAATGTTTTGTACATGAAATGGGTGAAAATGAAGTTATGGCCCAAACTGCGCGTGCGTGTGCAGGCAGGCCCAGGCTCCTTAACAATGGCCAGGTGTCTCTATCATAATTACAATTTATGTTCAAGATGGGACTGAGCAGTGTTTCTCATGCCTGGTTGAAACATATGTAGCACTCCAGGACTGAACTCAAGCATATGCGGAGAGAGAGAGAACCAACACAGTATAGTAGTATGGATTCAAATCAACCATTAATGTGTTTACAGCTGAGTATCTCTATGTATGTGTTTCTCCTCTCAGAGACATTCTTAATGGTACATAGTACAAACAGGATGTGTGTGTGTGTGTGTGTGCGCGCGTGCGTGCGTGCGTGCGTGTGCTTCTCCAGGCCCCAGCTTTTCACACAATAAAGCCTGCTTGGCACGTGCCACATAGTCAGGTCACACAGGCACACACACACAGGGAGAGCTGCCCAGAGTGAGCCATAAAGTATAAGATGATTAGTTATGATTACAGTTATTAACATTATTTCTTAAAATCTTTCACTTTATCAGCAAATCTCCCTCAACCATTTAAGGTAGAACAGGAAAATTCAAACAGGAAGCTGATTTCGGATTTGTAACATTTGTTGGTTTCATTAGGTTTCAGGATAAAGTTGGAGATCCACTGTATTTACCCGAAGCTCAGGAGCTCATCCGACCTGAGAGAAACACGCTGACTGTGAGTTTCACCAACATTGAGCAGTACAACCAGCAACTGGCCACCACTATTCAGGAGGAGTATTACAGGTAGGCCATCTGAGAGACTCTTTTTCAGAGGTGAAACATCTCATTAGGCTCACTTGGTGACCTAAAGAAATGCAGTCAGAGTATTGTGACTGTGTTTCATGATATTCAGACTGACTTATCTCTAAATGCTGACTTATTTTCTCAAAATAACTCCTATTCGACATCAGACATTCTTGTTAAATTGTTAATATTTATAAATATTCTGTTTACTCCTCAGTCCATGCAGCCCATATATAGTATTATTTATGTATTTAAGTATATTATATTGTAGTATTATTTATGTATACTATTTTCAAATAAAACCGTTTGGGGTGCTTAAGTAAACCTTTTTTGTAGATTAACCATGGTGTAAAATTCTGGATGTCGCTTCACTTTTAATAGGAACCGTATTTGACAACTGAAGTAAATCTAAAATAATGTTAATGGGTGACATAGTAAAAACAGAAATTACCAATATATAGACGGGTGTCAGTACTGCTTTTTCACCCTAACTCGATAAAGGTGAGTGTATGTAAAGCCCACAGTGGCTTCTCTGAGCCTGACGGAATCAGCGCTGAGTGTTGTTTTGCGTCCCAAAGTCATTTGTCTCGTGCATTTAATTCAGCACAGACTTAAGCCTCATATTACTACTTACCCCCTGATAAGCTGATTTAGTCTATCAGAATATCCTAATTATTCTTTTCATGCTGGTAACATATTCTGGTAAGGACATTCGCTGGCTTCTTGTTTGAATTTTACCGTTCTGCCTTAAATGGTGTAGCAGTTACATTGTGGCACCTGAGGCATCATAATAAGAACTGTTGGACCATTTAAGGTGGAATGGGAAAATTTGAACAAAAATCTGATTTCGGCCTTGTGGTTTTATTGTTGGCAGGATTTTTTTAAAAAAGGTAAAAAGTAGCACAGTTTGTCAGAACACCAGCTAGTCTCCATGCTAGGCTAATGGCTAATCCCGAGAGACTGGCTTTTCCTTCCACTTCTTCCCCTTACTTACCTCAGGCCTCAACTCACTACACAAGAGGTGAGGGCATCAGTGTGTTTTTCACTGTTTGTACATCACGTTATCTGAATACCGATATAATGGTAATGACAAAACTAATACTTTAAAAAGAATTTCAACCAGTATACAGAATGAACTGGTGAATCTCCCTTTACTACAAAAAATGTAGGATGTGGGCCCTTTATGAGTGATAGTCTCATTAGGGTGGTTGTTTGCTTGGAAGTAATGGGCCTCTATCAGTTTAATCTCTCTCTGTGTCCACAGGGTGTACCCATTTCTTTGCAGAGCAGTGCGCCACTTCGCCCGTGACCATGGGAACATACCACCATCTAAAGAGTTTTATGTGGCCTTTTCTGACTTTCCTTCAAGGCAAAAGTTAGTATTTCACTGAAGACTGTCTTAGAATGTAGGTGAAGCTTCTGCAGTTGAAGTATGCTGTATTTTTAGTTGGCTCATAGCCAGCATCCTTGAAATCTGTATGGGATGTCTTGTCTTGACAGTGAAAACTTTGATTTTCCCCCTCTCCTGCTATCATGCATAATCCTCAGTCGTCAATTAATCAAGACCTCAGGTCCTGATTAAAGTGCCTCGCTTTCCTTGAGAGGGAAAGTTAGTATCCATACAGGAGACCAATAAATTGATAATATATCTATATTAAACGTATTCTTATATATATTTTTGAAACCCATAAAAATCGTTAGCGAATATTTTCATGTGATTTGACGTGAGTGGAATGCCAAGGATATTTTAATATTAGGCAGGTTTTTTGGACCCCTTCTATTGTAACTCAATTTTACACCTGTAAAAGCCAGTACAACGGAGTGCAAACGTCTGAACACCCCTGGTCAAATTGTTTTTGTGGAATATTATTATTATTTGTTTTAAGTAAAATAAGTTAAAACATCCTCAACAAGGAAAGCACAGCTACTGTTTATTTGCAGAATTCAACATGGAAGAAAAAACTAAAACAGAATGTGGCCTGTGCAAAGGTTATGGCATGTTTATTTTAATTTTTTTTCCAATATGTTAAACTCGACAAATTGAAATTGTGCACTAAAATTACCAGGGAAAAAATCCATATTTACTTAAATGAACAAACCATATAACTTGACTGAGGGTGTTCAAAAATGTTTTACTGTTTTGCATCCTGTCTCATCGAGTGTATTTATTGTATTGTATTTAGTATTTTCATTCTAGTTTTGTATTGTTGCGCACTTGCTGTAGTGAATTTTACTTTGTTAATTCTTTCACACACAGACTATGGATAGTGTGATTAAGTATAGGCCCTGTCTGAACAGTCAGTAGTCATTGTCCTCCCCTTTTATATACAACGTGTACAACTACACTGATGTTATAGCAACAATCTTCCCTCTTCATATGCTCTTGACAGTTTTGCTTCTTTTGTCCAGGATCCGTGAGCTGTCCACTGCTCGTATCGGCACTCTGCTTCGGATCAGTGGTCAGGTGGTGCGGACACACCCTGTTCATCCAGAGCTGGTCAGTGGAACGTTCCTCTGTCTGGACTGTCAGTCGGTCATTAAGGATGTGGAGCAGCAGTTTAAATACACACAGCCCGCAATCTGCAAAAACCCTGTGTGTGCCAATCGCCGCAGGTTCATGCTGGACACCAATAAGTCCCGCTTTGTCGACTTTCAGAAGGTAATCTGAGTACATCTCAGACAAAAAATCTAATTTTCAGTTTCTCACCTTACCCCAGGTGTAGCCAATCAGTCAAGACAAGCCCTGCCCAGTGTTAATTAACATATATTTACATGGTGGGTAACTTGAAAAAGAAAAAGCAAAGTGCGAAATGAAAAGTAAATAACCAGCAAATGGCGCCTGTGTTTATTCCCATTTGCCTTTTTATTCTGACACTTAAAGGGCGTCCATGCCGAAAACTGAATCGCAAACTGTCACTTTGCTGTTGATTTATCCATTTTGCATTTTCATTTTGTCATTTGGATATGCAGCCTATCGCTATAAAAAAAAAGTAAACATTCCATTCTGATTTTAATTTTGGCACGTATTCTGCATTGTATAAAGAAAAGCCAGAGCAACGCTTGGATTTTCTTTTCTCTATTAGCTTTTCCATTTTAGATGCGGCCATGAAATACCAGAATAATGACTAAAATTAAATGACAAATAGCAGTTTTAAATTTATTTTTATTTTTGTCACAAATTACTTGTGCTTATCTGAAAATTTTAATTGTGAATGTAGATATTTCATGTCAATTTTGGTGGTATATTTGCGCAGATGTTTGGAAAAAGAAATGGCTAAAAGAGGTTTGCATTTACATTTTATTGTTCATTTTAATTTCTTGTTTGGCTGGTCTTGCCTCCCATAAAATGGTTCAACGTGCGAACCTGTACGTTTCTGTACAATGTGAATATAGCGGTTTTATTTACTATCCATAAGAACCAGCGAACCTACACGTCTTCTGAGTTTTTATATGTAAGGTTGATGGTAAAATAGTAGTAAACCTGAAAAATGTTTTTATAATGCCCTGTATTTAACCCTCCCCCCCTTGAAAAAAAAACAAAAAAAACAAGACTTTCAGAGAACAATCCTTCTGGCATTTGACAGCATATTCATAATCATTGTGTATAATGGGTTTTTGAGAGAGAGCTTTTAAAGGTATTAAACACCACCACTGTGAACAAATCTGACTCGATAAGTTTCTCTGCCACAGAGCTCTTCACATCTAACCACTCTGAATGACTGTTTATACTGTAACAATTTAATTATGCATAGATTTTGAAAAATCAGTGAAATTGCAGTTTGAGAAAAGTGGGATTTAGTCATTTAGTTTGTACCATGCTAACTGGTGGCTTTAAGGTTGTTCACTACATTAGTTTTGTAGCTCCAGTACAAAACTAAACCAAACTGTGAACAACAATAACCTACTGCTTTAAGACAGTTTATTGATGGATTAAATTGCTATGAACTTTTTTTCATAAAAGAGAATGTGGGTTATGTGTAAAATGTAAACATTCAGGCAGAACTTTTACACAGTACACAAATAAGTGTCATTTCATGCGTTTGTGTGGTGTCAGGTGCGTATTCAGGAGACACAGGCGGAGCTTCCTCGAGGCTCAATCCCCCGCAGCGTGGAGGTGATCCTGAGGGCTGAGGCTGTGGAGACGGCACAGGCCGGAGACCGCTGTGACTTCACTGGCACTCTCATTGTGGTGCCTGATGTTTCTGCCATGGCGCTCTCTGGTATGGTTTGCAATTAGGTGTGGAAGATATGGGTTCAGAATACTTAAAGATGAACCATGATACACAATATGCATCACAATAAAACAGTTTTAATAGTATTTTTATTTAAAAAAAAGAATTATATATATATATCTCTTTTATTTTTTTTTATTTATATATATATATATATATATATATATATATATATATATATATATATATATATATATATATATATAATTTTATTTTTTATTTATTTTTTTAATTCAACATTTTCCACACAACACTGCACTAAATTTAATTTAACAGAATTAACGAAACTTGTAGTTGTTCAGTATTCAAGTACTGACAATAACTAGAGATGCAGCAAAACGAAAGCAGAAAGTAAAGTCCTGCTAGGACACTTCTGAAAAAATACATAAAATAAAAATTAATGTTAAAATAAATTTATTGTCTGGGTTTTCCTTTGTGTAAATGACCAGTACAGACTTTAGGCTTCAGTATAGCTGCTGAGTTCATGTGCATCTGTTATGCAGGTACCAGAGCAGAGACCAGCAGCAGGGTGACTGGAAAGGAGGGCTTTGAGGCGGATGGGATTCAGGGCCTGAAGGCTTTGGGTGTTCGAGAGTTGTCCTACAGATTGGCCTTTCTGGCCAGTCATGTTGCACCTACAAACCCAAGGGTGAGGGATCATGATGTGATTGAGCTCCACATTGTAGTACAGCCTTCATAAGGACATGGTGATATTTCTTGCTTGTCTAAAAGAGAACAGTAATGGTACATTTAAAACAAAGCCTGACCTCCGTTAATCTGTTTGTCCAGTTTGGAGGTAAGGAGCTGCGTCAGGAGGACCAGACGGCAGAGAGTGTGAAGAACCAGATGACTGTGCAGGAGTGGGAGAAGGTGTTTGAGATGAGCCAGGATAAGAACCTCTATCACAACCTCTGCACTAGCCTCTTTCCCACCATTCATGGTGGGCTCTAGAAGACTTTTTGGGTGTTCTTTTAATGCTGGAGTCCCCAGCCCTTCTATATACTGTGCTGCAGAGTTTAGCTCCAACACACCTGGGTGTAAAACCTAGAAATAACTTGGATTAGGTGTTGGATTAGTTCCATCAGTTATCTTTTATAAGGTAGGAGAACTCCAGGAGCTACTCTGACGCCCCGCTGAGGAGGAGTTCTGATATTTTTAGTATAGAGGTACAGTGTATATACAGTAATGAATGTAAATACTGTAAACTACATACCAAGAGATTTCAAGGTTTTTGGGAACAGCAGTTATGCGACAGGAATTTGATCACTGATCAACTCATCAATTTTTGAAAATTTCTATGTAATTTAATCAATAGGGTGTAAACCGTCCGAGTGGTTTGATGTGAAATGGTGTATTTTAAAGAAACAAACTCAGATTTTCTTTACAGTGGTGGTGAAGGGGAAAACGATGCCTACAACACAAATATAATCAAATTATTGGCAATTCAAAATGACCAGTGAACCTACATGTAGCTTTGGAGTCTTTATAGGTAATGTTGATGTTTAGATCTTAATGATTTTGATTATATTGGTAAAATTCCCTTTTAGATGAATTTATATGCTATAATTGTTTTGCAATAATTTTCATACAATAATAACAATTTTCGTTCTCTACCTTGAGATTTGATCACTTATGGTCACATTTATCTGACATTCTGGATATTTAATTGTAATTTAATCATGCACAGTTTTCTCAATAATTTTTGAGTCATCTACAGCTTTGTTCAACATTCTGGACACATCTAGTTAGCTTTTTTATTTTGAGTTTAATCCAGCATTTGACATTTCAATATTTGAAATAAGTTATGCTTTGTAGTGTCCCAATCTAGTGCTTTAGCTACAAGTTAATGTTAGTCCCAAACTAACACACTAGCCACAGGCTAACATGTTGGTCTATTCATCAGTGCCACCAAATTCTTTTTTGTTATATAAAACATTGATTCCAGACTATTTAATATTTTCCAGGGAACGATGAAATCAAGCGTGGCATTTTGCTCATGCTTTTTGGTGGTGTGGCTAAGACAACCATGGAGGGGACGTCTCTAAGAGGAGACATCAATGTCTGCGTCATCGGAGACCCCAGCACTTCCAAAAGCCAGTTCCTCAAGTATGTATAGCACTTGATGTTAAGCACAAGACAGTTAAGAAATAATGTGACTAGGACTTTAAGCATGTCTGGCATATTTACTCATTCTGTCTTTCTCTCAGGCATGTTGAGGACTTTGTGCCCAGAGCTGTGTACACCAGTGGTAAGGGCAGCAGCGCTGCCGGTCTGACCGCCGCTGTGGTCAAAGACGAGGAGTCTCACGAGTTTGTGATTGAGGCTGGAGCTCTCATGCTGGCTGACAATGTGAGCAGTTTCATTTGAGGACTTTGATGGTGTTCCTTCCTTAAGCAAACGTAAGATTTGTATATATTTTATGGTATGTGTGGGTGTATAAAATCACAGCTTCTTCTCAGGGTGTGTGCTGTATTGATGAGTTTGATAAGATGGACCTGAAAGACCAAGTGGCCATCCATGAAGCCATGGAACAGCAGACCATCTCCATCACCAAGGCTGGAGTCAAGGTACAGCATCATTCTAACATGTACAAAAATCTGGGGCATTGGTGTTTCAAATATCAGGACTAGCGGGATAACTTAAACCTAAGTGCGATTTTTCCAGAAGGGGCTTCTCACTATTGATCGATTATACTCTTTTATAATTGAGTAATCTCTCTTTTATGTTCGAGTGCTTGGTTTTTTTTTTTTATACCAAACAATAAAAATGGATTTTTAACAAACCATGTGTAGCCTTTCAGAGATGCATTATCATGCAGCCTGCCAACTCACTCATTTAGCAGGCTGAAAATTCTTCATAAGGAAGTGCTATTAGCACTCCAGTAGTTTTGGTGTTTTATAAAAACTATGGGTGCAATGATTAGTCAATTATACTGTATGACTCAATTTGGGGAAACAAAGCTGCTCAGCATCAATTACACTGAGCAGCCTTGTTTCCCAAATTGAGTCATAAAGTATGATTGACTAATCGTTACACCCACAGTCCAGTATAACTTGTCTCTCCTCCTATAGGACAGGCTCTTGGAAGTCCTCTGTATAACTTAATCCTGATTTGTGAAAAAGCTGCCAGGACAATACTTGGTAAAATTGACCATTTACCCAAGATGAGGATTTTTTTTTTTTGTTTGTTTCAAAAGCTGCATCCTCTTGTTTTAATGGCATGAGGTGGCTAATTAAGTGTTTCAGCAGGGCAAACAGTGAAATATGTAGTGATTTATATAGAAACTGAAGAACAGCAATCTAGAGTAGCTAGTGCAGAATTTATTTAAATCCAAAAACATGAATGGCTTGATAGTGGTTGTGCAATACTAAATCCTGTTTCCTAACAGACAATCATCTACTAAGAGTTCACTCACACTAGGCGATCCGTAGCCTGCCCAAGCATGTTTGAACCCACCCCCCCCACCAAAGGTACAGTTCGTTTGACTAGTTTAATTGCTCTGTACCTGGCCCACTTGATGAGATGGACTCAGGTATGCTTCAGTTGGACTCAGGCAAAGTCCGCATCTAGTGTGATCGCTAACTTTCGAACACAGAACTCTTAACATGGTGTCAGTGATGTGGCTGTCCCTTCTCAATTCCTTTAAGAATATGTGGGGTAGTAATGGGTCTTGTTTCCACCTTACTAAAGAATGTTCAGTTGTAGTCGGCGAGTAAAGCTGCAAATTTCTCCCTCAACATCTGCTGCCTCTGTAAAAAATCTTGCAGCACAGTTAACAGAAAATCGCTGTGTTGCATAATTGATAAATCTGTAAGGCATGCAAGAGGGCCGTGTGTCAGGGTGCCCAAAACAGTTCCAAATAAGCCACAAATTATGTACATTCATGAGCTATGTTGTGCTATGCAAGAGCGCTTTCCTTCACCATGAAAAGTTGCATCGTGATGTAAGCGTGCTCAGGTCCAGAACGATGAGCGCAGGCCAGCGAGGAGTGGGGAGGAGGGACAGTCATGTTTGGGCACCGTACAAAGCAACCTGGCATAGTGTTAGTACACCCTAAGACATGTAGTAGAAATGTTAACTTTGCACTCTTCTAGTAAACAGAATTCTGCCATTGCTGCCATTTCAGCTCCTGAATGGGGCCTTCAGGAGAACATGGTTACCTCGAGTTCAAAACAGTAAAGTGACTTATCAGTAAAACTTGCTGTGCTTATTTAGGCTACGTTGAATGCCCGCACGTCCATCCTGGCAGCAGCCAATCCCATTGATGGCAGATACAACCGCTCCAAGTCTCTGAAGCAGAACGTCAACATGTCCGCCCCCATCATGTCCCGATTTGACCTCTTTTTCATTCTGGTGGATGAGTGCAATGAGGTGAGAGCATATCAGAATTTGCTTTTGTCAAAGGACTACCTGCAGGACTTGTATTCCCCCCAGATCACTGACAATACAGTGAAAACCATGTGCATGAATCATTACCCTGATTGTAGCTTTGTATAGCTGTATCTGCTACAACTGTGTACTCTCTGAATGGAGTTGATGGAAGTAGGTAACTGAGTTTGAGTAATATGTGTCTCTCAGGTTCAGCCAAACTGGTCACATCTGGGGTTTAATGTGCAGATAGACATTTAATTAAACTTTATGAGTCTACCTGGTCTGCTGCTGCTCTACTGGATGTACTATGAAGTTAGGTCAGTCAGTCCAACACAGTTATTAAACTATAGTATATTATTGCCTGTAGTTACTTTAGCATAAAAGATTTTACTAAATGATTTCATAAATCTGATTACCCGAGCCATCTTCTAAGCCTGATTTAGTTATTTAATTCAGGTTATTAAAAATTTGGGGTTAATAATAACATACTGTTACCAAGCTGTATTGCTTGGCTGAAGAATTCTGTTACTGAACCATCCATTTTAAACCTGCTGTAGATGTGAGTTTATGATAAACCTTAGTTATACCTCAGACATGGTGACGTCCAGGTGCAGATGTGTGATTTAATGTGCCACAGCAGTTGAGTTTAGTGCTTTTTCCAAGGACGCAATGGAGTTTAAGAATCCACATCACTAATTGAGGTTTAAACTTGTGCTAAACACTAAACTGTAGTTAAGTTAATGACAGTTAAGCCGATGAGTGCAGTTGCCCTTTTGGATCTGATTTCGTTGTCTTCCTTTGTGTTCCATAAGTGATACTGTAAATAGTTGGGTGTGGTGTTTTCTGTTTTTTTTTGTTTTTTTGTTTGTTTTTTTTTTTCTCTTCTTCTTTCTTTTTTTCCTCTCTACCCAGGTGACAGATTATGCCATAGCCAGGCGAATTGTAGACCTCCATGCCAGGAATGTAGAATCAGTAGAACGTGTTTATGCCGCAGAAGACATCCAGAGATACATACTTTTTGCCAGGCAGTTTCAACCAAAGGTAAGACTGACTGGCCTTACATTTTGCAAGTCAATCTTCACTTGATAACTTTTTTTTTGTGTGTGTGTTTTTAAGAGTGCACATTTAACCAGAAAATCATTGCTTTCATAAAAATCTTTTACCTGTATAATTTTTTCTTATGCTTGTTTTCATTTTGCATTTTTTGAAAACAGCTGCCCTTTGCATGTGTGAAAATGTCATGAGGTAAATCA